>NC_143013.1:114901651-115134151 GCF_055824585.1 Amblyomma mixtum
CAAATCACGTGATACATGACGTCACACCACATGACACGATGACGTCACGACAGTGGAGAAACGGGGGCCACCTCGCGCCGTCGCTGTGGTTGTGCGCCTCCAAATCACGTGATACATGACGTCACACCACGTGACACGATGGCGTCACGACAGTGGAGAAACGGGGGCCCACCTCGCGCCGTCGTTGTGGTTGTGCGCCTCCAAATTACGCGACACGATGATGCTTCGCATTCTCCAGGCTTAACCAAGTTAAGCCTCAGCCATTTTTTTATTTATTTTTTTGCAAAAGCCTTTTAGACATGCAGGTGTGGAATTGGACTAGATAACCTGCAATAAAATTCGCCCAATTTGGCACTGCAAGCTTTCATTTTTAAGGCGATAGCCGTTTACGGCTCACACTCACGGTGTCCGTCCGTGCGCTGGAATTGTGCCAATTGTGTCCTTTTCTCCGCGCAGCGGCAGAACTTTCTCCCCTCCTTAGCAACCGGCGCGTCGGTTGAGGCGCAGCTGTGCATGCAACCCTGACGTCCCACAGTAGCGGTAGAACGAGCGCGCGCGCGTCGGTGGTGGCAGCTGCACCGCCGCTCCTTCGCCAGACGTCTCGTTGCAGTCGATTGAGTCAGACGCCGCATGGCTCCGAAGCGGTCCAGTGGTTCCGCTCCAAGCGCTTCGGGGAAGCGACCGCGGACGCCGGAGCCCCCCAACACATAACGCCAGAAGAACAAGGAGCGAATGCGCATGCGACGAATGAACATGTCATCAGATGTGAAAGCAAGGGAGGCAGAACGGACGAGGCTTTCGCCAAGCACACTTTAGAATTTCCAAACTGTCTTCGGTAATTTTTGTAATGTTTTTTGAAAAGAGCTACTCTACCGCGCTTTACTAGCTTGGAGTGAGCGCTATCATAGGACAAAAGGAATTGCTCTGAGGGCAGCTGATATGCCCAACACAAATTCATTTTTGAAACAATTGTTGCATACGTTAAGAAACTGGAGTCGATCATGATCTGTATGCTCACAAGTGAACTTCAGACCTATCGATAGAGAACAAAAAACAATGAGAATTTGTGTGACAAGTGTATCTGGCTTACAGTGCTTAGGTACAAAAAAGAAGGATAAGACGGTCATTGGTGTATATGAAAACACGTGCGATCCCTGCGCCTTTCAAGCTGGCTTCAAGGTGCCGGTCAAGTAACGCCAGCAAGAGGCTGCATAGGAATGGTGCGTCTGACGAGGCTATAGAAAATCGTGCCTTTTGTAAGAAAATTCTTACCGGCAGCACGTATATATGAAAAACACTTGGAAGTCTAGAAAGTTCTCAGTTGTGACACCAGCTCCGTTCTGAAACCTGACTTCGCCATAGCCTTTCAAATGTTTAAGAACAGAAGCAAACAAACTATAATGAGGCAAAGAGCAATATAAGCCCTACACATCACGAGAAAACAAGTTCTGGGCGAAACTTTCGCTTCTTGGGGGACCTGCACCACTCCTCTTGAGCATCGGAGGCGGTGAGAATAAAGGAGAATAGCATCGACCGTGACCTATTCTTTCCAGTTGAAGTAGAAGGAGGTAACTGAACTTTCTGTCACGTATCCATTTCAGACACAATGGCCGGTAGAGGGCATTTAGGTGTATACGTGTTTCCTGAAAATAGTGCTTCTAGGCATTTTGTCTCAACCACCTCGACTCTTCCCCTAAAAATTCCGCGTTCATTCCTGCAAGCAGGTTGAGTGCGGCCGACTAGCTGACTTCAGTGCCTTTTTCTTTGAAGACATCAAGCGCAATCGGCATGACAACAAAATGAACTTCTTTTCAGCCATCAGAATAGCAAAGTCGGACAACTTCACAAACTTGGCAAGCTATTAACTGGAGGATTCTTGCTTGGCATCAATTTGTTGAGACATGCCACACCTTCCCCTATGACCTGGTGCCTGCAAACTGGCCAAATTGTGTACGATAGTGCCCCCAAAGCGCGTTCAAGACGCCTGCAATATTTAACATCACGCCGTATACACTCAGAGCACTGCCAAAGTTGTGTATGGGATCCCCTTGACATACCACAAAGTGCATGTGGGGCAAACAGGAAAGCGCTTCATTGTGCGTGTCCATATGTACAAAGTTACACGGCAGTGGTTACCAAAAATGCCACCCCAATTTTCATGAATCTAATTTCCTAGCCAAGGAAGGCTCAGGACAAGACCTAGAGAGAAATAGCTGAAGCTTTTTCATCGACCAAAGAAGAGACATGTGCTTTAGCACGTCTTATATTCATCTTTCTAAAAAGGAAATGTACTTTTTGTATGTTTACAACTATCCTCTCAAACCGGTCGCTTCTCATTGTTTTAATTTGCTCTGGGATTTCTTACGTGTTTTAATCTTGTTTTTCACCCACTTTACAACGTTTTTGCCCAGTCTCACTTGTTTCTTTTCATTGTCAGCTTAAACACTTCTGTTTTCTTCGCTGCCCGCCGACAGGGAAAGCTGTTTTGTTTCGGCCTGCATATTTTTCATTTGCAGCGCACATGATGTTTTCCTTACTGAACGCGGTCAGGTCGCTGATGTTTATTCGTATTTTTGCCGGCAGAAGCCACGTCCCTACTTTTGCTACGCCACATTCGCGGCAGCATCGAATGTTTCTACCTTCTTGAGCTCTGCGTTTTAGAGCGCCGCTGCCGTCACGCTAAAGTGTTTAATCGCGTGGAACTTAGGGAGCAGAACAGCAGACATAACAGAAAAAATATGAATAAAACGAGGGCAAAAACAGCGGCAGAATACGTGATAATACAATACAATCCATGCAATACAAAAAACACAACACTAACAATAAAAGCATAAGAATATGAGTGATATGAAGAATGAATAAGTGACATAAGCTATGATTGCTATGCTTTCTGCCACCCGTTCTGTTACTCTCTACTCCCAGAATGTCTTAGATAATAACTTTTGTTTCTCTATTAAGGGTGTAAGCAAGATAGTGGGCCGACTGTTTTGTTGGTGCCGCTTGAGACTGTGTTAAATTAGTGAATTAGCTACGATTGGCAGCTCTCGCGGTCATTATGTGTTTTGAGCCCCGACTAGAGTACAGTAGCTGTAGAGTTATCGTTTGTTTTGAACAGTGATTGTAGTACAGTAGCTCTAAAGTTATCGCGCTGAACCTCCATCAGAGTACAGAAGCTGTAAAGTTGTGGAATTTCTTTTTTGTGTGTACGGAGTGGTTGTGTAGGGATTTGTAGGGAATTTACGGGGTCGCAGCGGGGCACCAGAAGTCCAGCCTGGTAGGCTTCTTGAACCGAAGAGCCCGTGCTGTGCTTGCGCACCAAGCACGCGCCGTTCAAATTTATTTTCTTCTTTCGCCGGCTGGGAACACCGATCTTAGCGCCACCGCTTTACAGCGTCGTGTGTGCTACAGGGTCCCCCGCCCAGACGGAACGGCGAAATATACGCGCCGACGGGACAAGGATTAGGGTGCCTCGGCGGTCGCCATATACGCCATCACCATCCCAGGGGAGGTGTCTCCATGTATGCGCGTTTCATGCGATCCACGTAGACTACGTCTTACCCGCACTCCAGCAGGGTAGTCGCCGACTTTGTCGTCTTGTTGAGGACGGGGTATGGGCCGGCGTATGAAGGAGGCGCCTTTACAGCGTCTCGCTTTAGAAAAGCATGGTTTGAGAATGCAAGGATCAGGTGTTGAATGCAGTCCTGAGGGCGTTGAAGGTTCTGCAGGGACTGGGACGAGAGAGCCGAAGGAATGAATAAGTCTCCGGGAAGCCGCGGGGTTGCACCGAAGACGAGTTCGTGCTCCGAACAGCCAACGTCTCGGCGAAGAACGGCGCGTAGTGCTCGCAACCTAGGTGAACAGTGAGGGCAGTCTTGAGCTGACGATGGATCCGCTAGACCATGCCGTTGGCACAGGGATGGTATGCTGTGGTGCGGCAGTGTTTAGTGATGAGCAGACGGGTGAAGTAAGTGAAGAGGGAGCATTCGAACTTGCGAAGCGTGAAACCCATCCTGAAACGAAGGCTTTGGCAAATGTTTCCGCAGTAATATCCGGAGTGGGCACTGCTTCGTGCCAACGTGGGAAGCTGTCGATAATGATCAGAATTCACCGGCTTCAACAAGAGGGAGGCAGCGGTTCAGCCAGGTCCAGATGAACGTGTTCAAAGCGACAACCAGGTGGCAGGAAAGACTGCGGGCGAGTCCTTGTATGGCGAGTCACTTTGGTGGACGGACAAACAAGGCACGAGAGGGCCTACTGGCGAACGGCGCTCTTAATTTTTGGCCAGACGTACCGCTGGGTAACGAGGCGCTCTGTGGCTCTGATGCTGGGATGGCAGATGTGAAGTGAATCAAAAATGGCGTGACTAAAGGCCTACGGGATGAATGGACGCGGTAGAGCCGATGACATGTCGCACCAGAGCAATCCGGGCACAAACGGATGAGGCACGAGCTGCACACTGAGGGCACGGGGGTGGTCACGCAGGGCTTGAAGCTCAGGGTCTTCTAGCAGCACCCGGGTAAGACATTCCTAGTCCACCGCGGATGTAGACACGCCGATGAGGTCAATGCGCGGAAATGTATCAGCTGCTTCATTGTATATGTGCCGGATATCTGTAGTGAACTCCGCTATGTACGCCAGCTGACGAAGTTCGCGGGAAACGTACTTGGAGAAGTTCGTATGGAACACATACACCATACTCTAAAGGCTGATGATCCCTTAGAACGTAAAATGTCTGGCTCTCCAAGAAGAGGCGGTAATGCTGGATGATAGAGTAGATGGTGAGCCGCTGACGGCCAAATAAGCTGTAGCGAGTCTCGTCAGGTTGGAGCTTTCGCGAGAAGAAACCCCGCGGGTACCACTCGGGGCCGATTTTCTGCTGCAGAATAGCTCCAATGGTCACGCTGGACGCATCCGCCACAACACGAGCGGGCACCAAAGAGCTAGGGTGGATGAGAAAGATCGAATCGGCGAGGGCTTGTTTTGCAGCAGCGAAAGCAGCCCGAGCTTCTGGAGACCAAGAAATGGCGGACGCGTAGTATATAGCTGTACGAAGAAGGTCGGTCAGGGGGCCAGGATGCTCGGCGCAGTGCGGGATAAAGCGCCGAAAAATTCACTAGGCCCAGAAACTCGCGGAGCTCGCATACGGTAGTGGGTACGGGGCAGTTTTTAAAAACTTTGACGTGAGAACGCAATGGACGAATTCCCTGCACCGAGGTGTGGTAGCCCAGCACTCGAGCTTAGAAGAGCCGAAAACACATTTCTGGGCGTTGATGACAAAGCCAGTCTTGGAGGCGTTGAAAGAGTTCCCAGAAGTGACGCTCGTGATCTTGGGGAGTACGACTCACGACGAGGATACAGCCGGGAGTACGGGCGTCACTTCAATGAATCTATGAAAAGTTTGAGCAGCTTTGCGTAGAACAAAGGGCATGGCCACGTACAAACCGGCCGAAGGGTGTAATGATAGCCGTCTTCGGGATATCGGCTGGTTCAACTGGGATTTGATGGTACACTTTGACAAGGTACACGTTACTAAAGATCTTGCATCCTTCAAAATGTCCAGTGAAGCTTTGGATGTGTAGAAGGGGATAGCTGTCGTGTACCACGTGAGCGTTGAGGGCCCTGTAGTCGCCACATGGACGCCAGTCACCCGGTTATTTCTTGGGCACCAGATAGAGCGCTGAGGCCCAAGTGCTGGACGAAGGGCGCATAATACCCAGCTGGAGCATGTGGTCGAATTCCCATTTAGCAATCGCCAGGCGCTCACCGAAGAGGCGGCGCGGACGAGCGGTGACTGGTGGACCACGCGTGACAATGTGGTGGGTTTTACCATGCTTGGGTGGCTGGTGGAGACTGCAAGGCCTCGTGACCTAGGGAAAGTCTGCAAGGACTTGGGCGTACGCGCATGATGTGATCAGCGAGCGGATGCCAGTGGAAGCGACAGCCGATACAATGCCAGTGGAAGCGACAGCCGATACAACGCCAGTTATGGAAAGGCGCGTCGTACTGTTGATGAGATGATGGCGACGCATGCTGACGTCCAAATCAAAATGCGTCAGGAAGTCGGATCGGAGGGTGGGTTGATGGACTTCGGCGACGATGAAGGCCTATCGAAACGTGCACCGCAGGCCAAGGTCCAGAGTAAAAGACCGGAAACAATACGTGGCGATGATGGTTGAGCTAGCTGCACGGAGAGTGAGTCCAGGTGACTTTGAAGTACGCTCAGCCTTGGAAGACGGAGTACGCTGACTTCAGCACCAGCGTCAATGACGAAACGCAGGCCGGAAATGCGATCCATGACTACGGAAAGGCGGCCAGTATGAAGGGCGAGGTCACATGCCGCCGTCAGTGATCTCGCTGTGCGTTTCCCGACTAGGTGCAAGGTGGAGCGCATTGGCAAGCGCGTGTTGAAAAGTGCGGTGACACCAGCAAATACGCTGACTGTGAGGACTGGAAGAGCGGCGAAGACGAACAACGGCGAGGACTTGAGAGAAAGCCGTGCTGGGCATGAGAGTACGTCCAAAAGGCATCGAGAGAAGCGGCCAGCTGGTCGTCAGGGTCTCTATTCGGGAAATGACAGATGACTGTGGTGGAGAGGAGAGGGCGGTGACGGAAGGAGAAGTCGCGTCGTGCACTCGATAAGCTAGCTGGGTGATTCGGTAAAGGGTCAAGTCACCCGCAGCAGCCAAGACGAGGCAGATATACCGCGGGAAACGGTGCGGAAAGAGCTCTCTCAAAACTGCGCCGTTCGAGTCGCTGTTGCTTTCGCCCAGGAGCTGCCGGATGCAAGTGAGTAGGAGTGAGGAGTGGCGGTCACCAAGCTTTTTGCTGGTGAGTAGATGCTGGAGGCGCGCAGTCTCAGACACCGTGATGCGGTCAAGAATGCACTGCTTTAGTCATTGGTCCGGTCTATAGGCCAAGGGTCTAACGACGATATCCGCCACCTCTTGAGCCATTCCAGGAGGCAGTTTGGAAAGTGAGTGACGAAACCGAGATGGCTCCGAGGTGGCATGGCGCAGTTGTAAGATGGCTTCTACATGGGCGAACCATATCTGCGGATGCTTGGACCATATTGTCGGCAGGCGGAGCTGGATAGCTGCGACGACCCGTGGGTGCAAGGTAGCGTCAGGCGGAAGGTCATCTGAGAGCGGTCGGTTGCTGGGGTCGGTCCTCTCATAGGCCGGAGTGACCACTGCAGAGAATTTACGGGGTCGCAGCGGACCACCAGAACAAGATGTACAGCGTGGCAGCTTTCTCGAACCGAACAGCCCGTGATGATTATGATGTCTTCAGGCTTGCCGTGCTTGCGAACCAAGCACGCCCCGGTCAGCTTTATTTTCTTCTTTCACCGTCTGAGAACGCCGATCTTTGCGTCTCCGTAGCGCCTCCTGTAGCGCACAGGGACGCTGTAAACAGCGTCACTGTGCACTACACACTGATTTGCAACTTCTGATTTGTATCTTGTTGTGCTTCCGCAGCCCTTCCCTGAGTGGGAGTTTGGAAAGTCTTGTGTAATAGTGTTTTTCTTTTTCTTTTTTCCTGAGGTGTTCGGTTTGACATTTGTGCTGGCCCCCATCTCTCATAGTTTCTTTTGAAACCTTACCTCCGCGTCGCTCAGGGGTCAAACTCTTCACGCTTGTCACCGAATCGCGGTAATTAGCGACACCTCGAGGGTCACTCCCCTGTCTTTTTAAGATAGCCATGAAGTGGTGGGGAAAGGAATTTTTCTCCACCCCCATTTTATTTTCCTGTCCTCCTCTCCTTATTAACACCTGCATCCGCGTTAGGGGATCGCTCTTTTGAAGTGTCCACCAACTTTCTTTTTTTTTCTGTTGCCGTATTCTTTCACCCTTAACCCCCCACCTCTCCATTGTTTGAATGTGTGCTAAACGCTATTCCTGTACCTCGCGCGTGCTTTAAAAGCTGCGTGTTTTGAATGGTGTGGTACGCTCGAAAAAGGCTGGCCCTACAGCCGATATGCCGCGAATAAAACCCTGTTACGTTTATCAAGTTGTGGTGGCTTTATCTGATATTGATCAATCAGCTGCCAAGAAATCACTTTTGATGTGTGTGTGTGTGTGTGTGTGTGTGTGCGTGTGCGTGTGCGTGTGCGTGTGCGTGTGCGTGTGCGTGTGCGTGTGCGTGTGTGTGTGTGTGTGTGTGTGCGCGCGTCGTGCGTGCGTGCGTGCGTGCGTGTGTGTGTGTGTGTGTGTGTGTGTGTGTGTGTGTGTGTGCGTGCGTGCGTGCGTGCGTGTGTGTGTGTGTTCGTGCGTTATTGCCTTGCGAATTCACTATTGAGATGAGCTGCAAAGTATGATCAATGAGTTAGTCACATTAGATAGACACAGCAGAATGGTGGGCTGAAAAATTATCATGCAGACAGCCAAAATAATGTTCAAAAGTCTCCCAAGGGCACAGTGCAAGTACTAAAGAAATACGCCTACTTAGAGCTGGTAGTGACCGCTCATCTGGATCATACTGGGGAGATAACTAGCAGAATAAGAATGGGAAGAAGCACTCATGGCAGGTCCTATCAGGTCATGAATGGTGGTTTACCACTATTCCCCAAGAAAAAAGTATTCAACAGCTGTATATTACCGGCACTCACCTATGGGGTAGAGACGTGGAGGCTAATGAAATGGGTTCAGCTTACGTTAGGGACAACGGATGGAGCCATGGAAAGAAAAACTTGCTCCTACTTAACCCATTAGCGCCGAGCCTGCTTTTATTTTCAAGTAGGTCCTGCTTTTCTCGCCAGCGTATCGGTCGACGCCCCTCAGATAAGAAGGCACAGTTCCTCTCTTCAGTGTGTCATCTTTCCATGGTGAAACTTCAAGATGCTTGTTTCCCACGAACTGCGCCGGTTATCGCTGGATTATAGTTTTCTCGCGGCCGCGTTTTTGTATATCTTAAGCTAGTTTCAATTAAAGAACACCTCGAAAGACGCATGTAAACAATGGCTGCTTTGAATGTCCCGCACCTTTATCTTTCTTTGCGCTATGATGACTTATCTGCTGTCGTACTTTCTATAGTACACTGGTTCTTCCTGGGAGGACAGCGGCGCATATCTTTTCCGGGTGATAGATCTGAAGTTTCCTTGCAATTTTTCGGAGAAAAACCCTTTGTGAGCTCAGCGAGGTTTCAGAGACTGGTATAATGGTTGCTCGCTGTTCTGAATATGACGGTGGCGGGATTTTATTTGGTTATAATAAAGTTTTGAATATAAGCACTGGATATTGTGGAGAGCAGACGGTTACTGCTTTGAATTTCAAACCTACTGTGGAAAATCCTTGAGTTTGTAGGAAAACCTTCGGGAGCTCGTGCTGTCCTGTTGTGCCCTGAGATCATTTCAACGTTTAGTGACGGCTTCGTCTTATTTGGCAATTTTCAGGAAACTCCGGTGATATCCGGGATCAGTAAACTCCGGTGATATCGAAGCGATGTAATAATGGTCAAAACCATCAGCATCGTATTGCGTCGTAGCAGGTGGTAACTGGGAGAGGCAGTCGGCTTGTCGTCGACCAGACTTATACGAGATGGTGTAGTCGTATTCCGGCAGGCAGAGGAGCCAGCGACTAAGTGACCTGATGGACTACGAAGAGTGAGCAGCCAACGTAGGACTTGGTGGCCGGTTATTACTTTTTATGGCCGTCCGTACAGCTAACAGTGAAACCACTGCACGGCAAAATGACCGCAAGGCATTATTTCTCGGTAGCGGTGAAGTTTTGCTCAGCCTTGCTTAGAGATCGACTGGACCTGGACAGTGCTGGACCAGCCCCGCACTGATGCCAGCAAGACATCCGTTAGTATAGACCTCCGCCGGAGTTGACGGGTTGAACTGCTGGGGAATAGAATGCTACGTTGGAAGGAATTTGAGCGGGCTCTTAGGCAGCACCTGTCTGGAGTAAGCGTGTGAGCGGGTAGGCAACGTCATCAAAACTGGAGACAAAGCGACGGAAATATATATACCGAGCGGCAGTGCTTCACGCTTGACCAAACGGCATTTGATAGAATTTAGTAAAAGGCCAGCTTGACACAAACAGTTCAGGACCAGCTCCAGGCGCTCGTTGAACTCTTGCATTGTCCGGCCAATAATAACGGCACCATCTAAGTCACAAATGCAGATGTGCCAGTTGAAACACCCTAAAATGTCATCCGTGAATCTCTCAAATGGGACCTATTACACAGACCAAATGGCAGATGAAAAGTACGAGGCGGAGAAGAAATAGTCGATGCCGTAATCGCTGCGGGAAGGGGGTAGACGTTTTTTTTTTTTTTGGTGACTGCATTGAGGCGGTGGTAATCCATGCAGAATCACCATTCCAGTCTTTATTTATGACTAGAATCACAGGAGCCCCCTAGAATTGAGGGACTAGAATAGCTCATTTTCGTAACATTTCGTGCATTTTTGATTTATGATTTTTCGCTCGGATGGAGGCACTCGGTACGGTTTCTGGCGAATCGGGTGTACATATACAGTGTCAGTGTGACTGCGGGACAAGTGAATGCGGCACTATTCAGCTGCGATAAATCAAGCGCGGAACAATAACTCGGGAGCAAGTCGACCAAAGCATCGCGCTGCATATTCTTGAGCGACTTTTCAAACACCATACACAGTTGCGAGCAGAACGAACATGCAGCAACATGTTCGTCCTGCGCATCCGTCACCAAAGCCAATGATAGTGGGACGTCTTCACTAAATGCAGCAACCTTCATCCCACTCGGCAAAAGCACCAGGTGAAGAGAATAATTAATAGCCCACAGTGGTGCGCAGCCCTTTGTCACCGGCACCAAGCCATGGAGAACCAGAACCGATGACACATTTCGAATACTTTGGCGTTGCGATAACTTTAACAGGCCCATTCAGACTAGGGCAGCACGAAACCGGGACGCATAACATAGACATAGGAGGCCCGACGTTGTCTGCGGCCACACAAAGCTCATCGGCACAAATCGGTGATGCCTCGAAGAAGCTCGGTGAATTTCGACAGGCGACAGTGGTGCCACACATGCCCAGAAAGGCTATACCTAGAAAAAACATCATGCTTTGAGTGAGGCACCATTGGAAATATCCCACCGAGAACACTGTTCTACCCAGAGACGCCTTGGCACTACACACTACGGTAGGACACAACAAGCCGCCACCAAAAAGGTCTCGCTTCGGTCGGAAATAAAGACCACTTTGCGGCCTAACATGTTCTTAAAAGGTAAACTAATAACAGAAATAGTTGTACCTGTGTCCTCCTGCGCCAAGCGTGAAACATTGTCTACAAACACATCAGCCTTGTTTTTGAGCAAAACAACGGAAGAAGGGACATATGGGAGCAGTTAAAGATGTCCAGCGACCTCACCTCCGTCGGCCGCGGGGAATAGGTGTCAGACTGGCGATACGGAGCAGCGCCATGATGACGGCGAAAGCCGCGCACGAGAGACGGGCGGAGGGGTAGGAGTTCGGTTGGAGGCAGGGGTGTGATGTCGGATGGCATCGGACCGGTAATGGTCGCGCGAAGGAGGCGACCAGTGCCAAGGGGTGTCGAAGTGTTGATCACTGGGTGCGACAGTATCCGTGGGGCGTTCGTACCCAGACGGCGGGCGGCTGCGGCAGTATCGGGAACTATGTCCCAGGACGCCGCACCGGTAGCAAACAGGAGCGGGCTAAGAAAATGTTGATCATGAAAGGGTTCAGAAATGTGAGCAGGCATAGAATAAACGTATGCATGTTCGCGCTGATCAGCCATCCGAGGTGGTCGTCTGAAAAAGCGGGGAGCTCTCGGGTGGTGGTCGTAGTATTGATCGGGACGCAGCGACAAAAGTGGGCTACTAAAATTCAGCTGTTGGCCCTCCGGCGTACCGGAGTTGATGGTTTTGAACAATCTGAGGGGTTCCTCTGTGCATATAGTGCACGTTGTGACGGGTTGCTGGGCCCTCTGAGCAAGGGTTTTCTCTGCGCGCTTCCTCCGCGTGACGGAGTCGTCGATACACTGTTTAAATTCGGCAACAAGCTCCTATGTGGTGAGCGTATCTTCAGAATTTTCTTACCTGATCAAGGGAGTGTTTGTTAGGAAGAAAACCACGTTGGCAACTTCAGCGGCTGAGTACCACCGGTTGTATCTCCGCACACATTGGCATTGGCTCAGCCACTTGTCAACGTTCTCGCCCGCAGCGCCTGCGAAGAACCTCAGCTCCAGGTATGGTTGAGAAGGACGTCAAGGACTCCACGAAGGCCGTTCGGCTGCCGGGCTTAGAAGGTCGTGAAGAGCTGAGCTAGGCTCATCCCCGTGCTGCATGGTGACGGGAACTTTCAGAAGTCCGGCAAGGGAGCGGCTGCAACGAGGCTCCAGGGCCTGTGGCAGTGCCGTGAAGGACGCGAGAGGGTCGAATGCGCAACCTCCACCAAAGCGCAACTCTAACAGTAACGTCCGAAACGTTACAATAAGAGACACAGGCACACTGAGACAGGAAGTCCGCTTGGGGGAAGACACCAGCCTACCAAAACCAACATATGCTTCCATGTTCTCGTCTTCGCCCTGTGTGTAAATGTATATACGGGGGGTCCCAGCTAACTTGGACTAAGATTTATAAAAAAACTATACGTTCTTCAGTACTGGAATCGCGTGGATGTTGTTATGGTTTATCTAAAGTTACAGTACCATTTTTTTATCCTCCTATTTGAATAATTAGTCGAGATAAAAAATTAAGTTTTTTAATCTAGCTTGACACGTTCAGGCGTGAATAGGAAAGTTGTGGAGCTCCACAAATATTGTCACGGCTAGACAGTCAGGACGGCCAGGACACGTTTTACTGTGCAGCGCCAGGCAGCAGCGGACTCCCGAGGGGACCACACAGAAGAGACGACGAAGAAGCCCTGCCCGCCACCATGGCTAAGGCTAGCCAGAATAGCGGTTAAAGCAGTTCGGCCGAGAGACGGCGCCACGAGAGTGCCCAGGAATATGGCATTGCTCCCCCCCTCAGGGAAGCGCCGCCCTCGGCGCGGCAGGTCCTGTGGACCGACGGCGGCTGCCCCGGGCACGGGATTTTGGCACACGAACACCTGCTGTTCATGGGGTGCCCGTGCAGAGGGGCTGTAGTCCTGGTGCATGGAGCAGTT
Source organism: Amblyomma mixtum (assembly GCF_055824585.1). NCBI lineage: Eukaryota > Metazoa > Arthropoda > Arachnida > Ixodida > Ixodidae > Amblyomma > Amblyomma mixtum. The sequence goes on from NC_143013.1 coordinate 114,914,757, forward strand.
ATCGTCGACGGGCGCGGAATCCACTGTTTCGGCCGTCCTGATCTCGTATGCGAGGAGGGAGAGACAGCTCTCAGTCGTCTGGACATTTGCTACTTCCAGTTCGAGCAGCACGCGATCGTTGAGCGTTCCCGAAACCGAGGCGTGGGTACTCTGTCCGTCGGAGTATTCAAGCGGTAGCGTGTTGTGGTTGGACAGCAGGGCGAGTGTGGGGTCCATGAGGCGGTTTTGGCCCTTATAAAAATTTCTATAGACAGTCGATAGACTTTCTATAGACTTCAGTCTATGAAGTCTATAGAGTGTCTATAGACAAATCCCTTAGACTGGTCTATACACAGTCTATAGATTTATGGCCATACACTTCTAGTAGACTTTTGTCTATAGACAGTTTATAGACAAATGTCTACTGAAAGTCTATAGGTCTATACGAAGTCTACAGACACAGGTCTATAGACAGTCTATAGACGATATATAGACTTATGGTCATACATTTTCTATAGAGTTGTCTATAGACCCTCTATAGACACTTGTCTATAGACGGACTATAGACGAGCTATAGACTTATGGCCATAGACTTCCTGTAGATTACTGTCTATAAACAGTCAACAGACAAAAGTCTACTGGTCCATAGACATATGTCTATAGACATTCCATAGGTGTGTGGCCTGGCAGTACTATAGACCTTTGTCTATAGAGAGTCTATAGACCTCTGTCTAATAATTATCAGTAGACCATTATTTATAGACTGCCTATGACAGACAGTCTACAACCATTGAAAAAGGTCGCCAGACAGAGTTCACAAATGACAATCAATATACTTACAAATTTAGTTCATTTCCAAGCTATCCAGGCTGAGAATACGCAATACATGCACCATAAGAATGCACCACAGTAACATAAATGTTGAAAGTAACAGTCCGGCTAGTTTCCTCAGAAGCATTCTTGCCGCCTGTTGTCTGCAGTCAATCATCCGGGCATGTTCTCCTGTACAGCACAAAAGAAAAAAATAATATAAGAGGAACTAAAAAAAATTCCCATTCCATCTCTACACATGTGCTTTACAATGCAAGGCATATCCTGGCTAGAAAGGCAATTGATCATTCTAGAAAGGCAATCTTGATCTTTTGGTTTGGTTTTATGGGGTTCAAAGACCCAAGGCGACACAGGCTACGAGGCGCTGAAGTGAAAGGCTGCCCAATATTGTCCGCCACCTCAGAGTACACAGGCCTTTACCATTTTGCCTCTATTAAAATGCGACCGCCTAGGACGGAATCAAACCTGCATTTTTCAGATCGCCAGATCAACATGATAGCCACTGAGCTATCACGCCGGCTCAATCATTTTCAGTAAATACACGACAGATTATAAGTGTCTTCATAAAACATTGTAACAAAGACCCATTATCCCTGGAGCACTCTACTCTGAATCCAGTACTGATACTCATTTCTGTATGGCAATGCTGTTACAGCCAATACTGATCTCTCTATATGGCAATCCTTTTACATTATTTGTAACAGAAGACTTCAAACAATTGTGCCACATATATGCGTTGACTCGCAAGGAAATGTTAAGAATGCTACCTCCATAAAATACAGGTTCAGTGCACCTTACAAAGGGATCCAAAAAGAGAATATTGCAGAATTTGTTCTCATAACCGCTGTAGAAGAAGCGCTTCAAAATACCCTGCGTGAAGCCTGGTACACCCGGCCAAATTTATAACTGGCTCCGGTGTTGCATCGCTAAATGCACCTTGTAAAAAAGGTGCCTCTCGGCTAGTGTTTAGATCAACGTTATCAGGAATATTCGTCTGCCACTACGAACAGCTGAAACAAGTGGCATATGCAGCAATGGATCTGTTCTATATGGCCTCATCCTCTAAGTAAACTACCACTCCTTTCATGGCGGACAAGTCGTTTACCCAGAGTAACTGCAAATGCGCCGCCAGAACCATTGCTGCGTATTCAGCTTGTTCCGGCTCTTCGTAGCGGCAGACGATGAATATTTCTGATAACTTTGATCTAAACACGCAAGTACTCCACTCGAACATTATATTAACAAAAAGAAACTATGAAATGACATCTCACGCGTCAAATTGCAACATGAAAATGCCAGCAGTGTAGCCAAAAGGCACCTTTTTACAAGGTGCATTTAGCGATGCAACTCCAGAGCCAGTTAAAGATTTGGCCTGGTGTACGTAAGCCGATACTCGAATGGGTACACGCTATACAAAACCAGCAGGCAGAAGCAACCAGTTCACCACAAATTTGCGTCTATAACTTGAAGCACAAAGACGGAACAGCATACTAATACATCTGCGCGCGCTCTTAGAGACAACCGGGTTGCAGCGCTTCCATGCCGCGCTCATTATTTAGAAAACTCATACAGGACACAGAGGCTGCAGCTGCGCCGTTTCAAAAGCAGTCGCGAGGTTGAGACAACAAATTACTGTGACGAGAAAATACCGCCTGAAATTCACTTAGTTTTTCTTTCAAGTGCAGCCCCAACAGCGCAGTAACTAGGGGTGTTTCTTGTATGGAGGTAGCCTAACCCAACGCTGCTAGAAAAATCAGCGAAAGCATTGAACGCGCTCAAAGTAGGGAGTATTTCAATGAAACAATTAACGCCTTCAACAGGCGCAGCTATAGTAACATGAGAGCTTAATTTAATTTTAGGCGGAAATAAGCGGCGAGTTACATCAGCGCTTTCGTAACTAAGCAGTCCGAAAGCACAAACACATACTTTGCCTCTCGCGCAAATGGTATTCGAGAAATCTGTGCACGCGTCAGCGGGATTCATGAACGAACCACTAGGAACGAAATGTAAGCCACCTCTTGTCGAGCCGACCTTTACCCAGCTTTCAAAATGAAGTGCCCGCAGGCCAGCGGCGGCGGCCAACGGCTCTGATGACAGAGATGGACGAATCCGTACGTGTGCAACGAAGGGGAGACGGGATGCAGCTCGTGGGTTCTTCGCGGTGTTTGAGCATGCCGGCCATTCGCGCCGGCAACGAATTTTATTTACCCATCACACTATAAGCATCCCTCCAGCGCCGCTTGACTACAACTTTGACAAATGTCTCGCGCTCCAGTCTACAGCGTTACAAGACACCTTTGCTGAAACGTCGGCGGCCACGACGCGCACCGAGCGACCGTTCATACGTAGCAAGCAATGCACACCTCAAAAAGAACAGCATTCCATGGTCCAGACAGGCGATAACACAAAGATAGGAAAATAAATGTAATCCACCACAGAACGAGAGAGTATGTAAGTACGTTTTCGGAGGTGCAAAGTAAATTGAGATCACACGGCGCTAACTAACACACAGTTCCATTTCGGCTGTCATTCACAGGCTAAACGACATTTCTGGCCGCGCATCTACCTTGAAACACGAAAAATCTACTAGACAGCTCGCGAGGAGCGGCTTATCATCAAGGGCATCGCACAGACTGCCTTTCCGCGGGTTAGTAAAGACAGCGGCACAGAGATAAGCGGCATTAGTCGAGAACTCGATGGCTTCCGCCTTAGAAACGAAGATAGGACGTTTATCACTGCGCACATAATCTATTCTGCACACACAGCTCTGCTTAGAGTGGTTTAGGAGACCGAATGAATAAAATATAAACGTGTAGACTTACCGTAAGCGGGCGATGAAGCTGGATTTTGAAGAAAACGTAATCCGCGAAAAACACGCCAACGCCACCGATGCAGCCACGCACAGGGTTGTTTGCAGCCCGTATGATTTTCCGCCGTCTCGCGGTAAAACTGATAAAACGTGAAACAGAAACCCATTTCACGGTCGTATCTTTATCGCTCGCACTCTTGCCGTGTGCAGCTTAATCTGATATCGAAGACCACAGAAGGCAATTGGTTTATAAGCTTAAATTCTTCGCTTACCCTCTAAAAATCTTATTGTTTTCGGGAAAACAGAACCGAAATCTAACTGCTTGCCCGTATACGCGCCGGATCTCCCACCGAATAGTATGTGGTACAATTCTCAAATAATAATTATAATTTTGCATAGCATAACGTTTTTTTTGCGTGTATTTGTGTTTAGAAAACTGATATGCGCGACATCGGCGTTTCATCGGCTCCGAAGCAACAGGTGCAAGGGTAGGAACGAAAAAATACTGGCTTTGTGATTGTTGCGTCGCAGCACTTATTCACGTGAATACAAACTGCAAAGGTAGAAATGGCAGATGTTAATCGCAGAAAGGACCAGGCTCTTTCAGATTAATCTAAGATGTTTCTAAGGCATGGGCGCTTCCTTGAATTCTCACACCCGTATTTCCCCCTTTATTTTCAGGACGTTCTAAAGAGAAATCTAGATCCGTTGATAAAATTTTTCTGATTTCAGCACGTTGGAAAGTAACGATTGAAAGATGGAATGGAATTTTGTCGAGCGATTCCTTTAAGGGACAGCGTATTCGTTCGATGTAGTACAGTTTGCGGGTGCCCTTACTTCAAGAACGGCTGCTTTTCCTCGGCTTACTTGTTAGCATTAAATATTTAATTGTATTGACAATATACGTCACGGTATAACGAAAAGGAGCTTGTCAAGGCCCCTGAAAACAATATACAGGAGGGTGTTGTAATGCCTTACGCAATACATTTTAATTTCCGTAATAGCGAAGGAGGTGGGGGAATCCCGACATAGTTGCGGTCACTAGATGCAGGTCCCCTCAACATACAGTGCAAAAAGAAATTGACATTGTTCTGGACTTAGTCGAAGGTCAGTGTATCGAACATTGTTAGATAAAATTACGATTGTTATAGACTGGTCTATAGGCAGTAGACTATCTATAGTGTACAGTCTATAGACGAAAGCAAATTGAGGTAGTTGTAGACTGTAGTCTGTAGAGAGTCTATAGACCGTCTATAGACGAAAGGAAATTGAAGCAGCTATAGACCGTAGTCTATAGAGAGTCTATAGACCGTCTATAGACAAAAGGAAATTGAACCAGCTATAGACCGTAGTCTATAGAGAGTCTATAGACCGTCTATAGACGAAAGTAAATTGTGACAGCTATAGACCTTAGTCTATAGACCGTCTATAGACGAAAGAAATTGAAGCAGTTATAGACTTAAGTCTATAGACAGTCTATAGACAAAAGGAAATTGAGGCAGCTATAGACCTTAGTCTATAGCGAGTCTATAGACCGTCTATAGACGAAAGGAAATTGAAGCAGTTATAGACATTAGTCTATAGACAGTCTATAGACAAAAGGAAATTGAGGCAGCTATAGACCCTAGGCTATAGCGAGTCTATAGACCGTCTATAGACCGTCTATAGACGAAAGGAAATTGAGCCAGCTATAGACTTTAGTCTATAAAGTGTCTATAGACAGTCTATAGACGAAAGGAAATTGAGGCAGCTATAGACCTTAGTCTATAGAGAGTCTATAGAGAGTCTATAGACGAAAGGAAATTCAGGCAGCTATAGACCTTAGTCTATAGAGGGTCTATAGACAGTCTATAGACTAAAGGAAATTGAGGCGGCTATAGACCTTAGTCTATAGAGGGTCTATAGACAGTCTATAGACGAAAGGAAATTGAGGCGGCTATAGACCTTAGTCTACAGAGAGTCTATAGACCGTCTATAGACAAAAGGAAATTGAAGCAGCTATAGACTTTAGTCCATAGATTTTCTATAGACTGTCTATAGACAAAAGGAAAAGTCTATATGATGGCTATAGAGTCTATAAAAAGTCTATAGAAAGTCTATAGACCATTTTTATAAGGGTCCACACCCAAGCGTTGTCCCCGGGCTGGTGACATCCCTGTGCCGATGGTTGTAACGGTGAGCGTCTTTTGCTTGTTGATGCCGGATATGTTGCCGAGCAAGTTGGCGGGCGGCCTCAGCTTCGTGAACAAAGCGGTCGGCCCCCACGACAGCGGAGTTTACACTACCAGGAAGAAGCATTGCGTCGAGCATAGTCGTGGCTTCGCGACCATGGACTATGCGAAACGGTGTGAAGTGAGTCGTCTCTTGCAGGGCAGTGTTATATGCGAAAGTAACGCAAGGCAGTACTGCATCTCAGTTGCAGTCGTCGTCGTCGACATACATGGAAATCATGTCGGCGATCGTCTTATTTAGGCGCTCAGTGAGTCCATTAGTTTGCGGGTGATAAGCTGTTGTTTGTCGGTGGCTGGTGCCGCTTAGTCGCATAACTTCCTCTCTCAGCGCCGAGGTAAAGGCCGTCCCTCTGTCAGTTATAACGACCGTGGGTGCGCCATGACGAAGCACGATGAATGCGGCAATTTCCGCAGCTGTTCCACGGGCCGTCTCACATTATAGACTGAGGTAGTCGGTGGCAACCACAATGTACCGATTACTCAGCGAAGACTCCGGAAAGGGGCCGAGTAAATCCATGCCGACTTGGTAGAAAGGAACGTGTGGTGGATCAATAGGCGGCAGTAGTCCGGCTGGCTTAGTCGGTGGTGTCTTGCGACGTTGGCACTCGCGGCAAGTTCTGACGTAACGCTGTAAAACGCAGCAACCCTGGGCCAGTAGTACTTTTGGCGTATCCGAGCAAAAGTACGGGAAAAACCCAGTTGACCGGAAGATGGGCCATCATGACACGCCTGAAGGACTTCGTCGCGCAAGGCCGCAGGTACGACGAGCAGATAGACAGCTTGCGTCGGGTGGTAGTTCTTCTTATACAGAACGCCATCGCGCAAACAGAACGACGACAGTCCACGAGAGAAGATTCGCGGTGGAGACTGAGCGCTTCCTTCAAGATACTCAATGAGAGGCCGTAGTTCACGGTCGTCTCTTTGGTGTTTAGTGAGGACGGACGTGGAGATGGCGCCGAGAAAAACAAAATCGGTGTCGGGATAAGCTCGGTTGTCCTCAACAGGAGCACGAGACAGACAGTCGGCATCACTGTGCTTCCTACCGGACTTATAAACGATGGTGACGTCGAACTCTTGAAGGCGAAGGCTCCAGCATGCAAGCCGCCCCGAGAGATCTTTGAGGTTCGCCAGCCAGCCAGCACAGCGAATGGTGATCACTGACGACTCTAAAAGGGCGACCGCATAAGTACGGGCGAAATTTGGTGACTGCCCACACAATTGCCGGGCATTCTTTTTCAGTGGTGGAATAGTTCGCCTCCCAGCGTGACAAGGTGTGGCTTGCGTATGCGATTACGCGTTCGACACCATCCTGCCACTGCACAAGGACCGCACCGAGGCCGATGTTGCTGGCGTCTGTGTGCAGTTCAGTGTCGGCTGACTCGTCGAAGTGGCCAAGGATGGGCGTACTTTGCAGACGAGTGCGGAGGTCTTCGAAGGCCTGCTGTTGCTGCTGGCCCCAGGAGAACGGTTCGCCATCTTTCGTGAGGCGGTTGAGGGGCTCAGCGCTCTGGGAGAAGTTCCGCACAAAACGCCGATAATAGGCGCAGAGACCCAGAAAGCGGCGCACACTTCGCTTATCGGTTAGAATGGGAAAAGCAGCGACAGCGCCTGTCTTATCGGGATCAGGGCTAACTCCCTTAGCGCTCACGATGTGGCCCAGAAACTTCAACTCCTGGAAAGCGAAAAGACACTTTTCGGACTTGAGGGAAAGACCAGCCGAACGAATTGCGGCGAACACGGCACGCAGGTGCCTCAGGTGCTCTTCGAACGTGGCGGAGAAGATGACAACGTCATCCAGGTACACGAGGCAGGACTGCCATTTTAGGTCGGCAAGCACGGTGTCCATCATCCGCTGGAAGGTTCCAGGAGCCGAGCACAGTCCGAAAGGGAGCACCCGGAATTCGTACAGACCATCCGGTGTAATAAAGGCGGTCCTTTCCCGGTCGCGCTCGTCCACCTCGATTTGCCAATAGCCACTACGTAAATCTAGCGAGGAGAAGTACGTGGCGTGGCGTAGCCGGTCCAAGGAGTCATCAATCAGTGGCAGAGGGTAAACGTCCTTTTTGGTGACTTTGTTTAGACGCCTGTAATAAACACAGAACCGTAAGGTCCCATCCTTCTTCGCCACAAGAACAACAGGCGATGCCCACGGGCTCGTCGACGGCTGTACCACATCGTCCTGGAGCATTTCTTGAACTTGCCGGCGAATGGCGTCACGTTCCTTCGAAGAGACCCGTTAAGACGGCTGGCATAACGGTCGCTGGTTTGCGTCAACAATAATGCGGTGCTTTGTGAGCGGAGTCTGCCTGACCTTGAAGGTCGAGGCAAAACAGTCGCGGAAAGATTCGATAATGCCCTCCAGGCAGCGTTTCTGATGAGACGGGAGGTTCGGGTTCACGTCGCTCTTTATGGGAGTGGTTTGCGCCTCCACTGATGCCAGGATTTCGGACAACGCATGCATTCCCACGAATTCACAAAGTTCTTCGAAATACGCAATAGCTGTTTTGCCAGGCAAAGACTGAGGTTCAGAACCAAAATTCGTCACCAAAAGTTCGGTTCGCCCACTGTTCAATTCAATAATTCCGCGAGCTACACACACTTGCCGACCCAGAAGCAGCGAGATGTTTGTTTCAGCGATGCCACGAGTGATGGGGCTGTTATCGCACTCTACAGTAACAAACATGCTGGCTCTTGACGGGATCAACACCTGGTCATCACAGACGCACAACTTAGCCCTGCGTGGCACGGTATCATCGTCGACAGGGCCTTGGGTGGAAAACGACACGATTAGCTCCTGAAGGTTGATGACGGCACCGTACTCCTGAAGGAAAACCAAACCGAGTATGAGGTCCTTGGAGCACTCGGGTAACACAGCAAAGCAACCAGGGAAAGCAACACCGCGGATCTGGATTCGCGAAGTGCAGACACCAATCGGAGTTACGACATGGCCACCAGCTGTCCGGATCTGCGGCCCGGACCAAGGGGTTAGAACCTTCCCCAGGGCTGTGGCTAACCGACTGCTCACTACAGAAAAATCGGCGCCGGTATCCACGAGTGCGGTAACGTCATGGTTGTCGGCGGATACCGGAATTTCGGCGAAAACCTGTCGGTCGCCGCTCTTCGTTGAGGTCGTCGGGTCACGTCGTCGTTGATCGGAGCGTCGGGGCGAATCTTCGGGTGGAGGCTTTTGACACGTTCTAGTAGAGGCGGCCCTACCCCCGGAGGCCGCCGTCTTCAGTTTTCCCGATGTGGGGACGTACCTCTGAACTGGCCAGAGGACGACGGGCGGCCGGGGGAAGAGAACCGCCTTGGGGATGGCGATCGGGACTGGCGTCGCTGCGGGGTCGAGGACTGCACGTTATCAGCCAGGTACAGCTCGATATCCCGTGGTCTTTCCCCGTAGCGTGGTCGAGGTGTGTCACGTGAAAACCCCCTTAAACCCATTCTGCGGTAGGGGCAGTGACGGAGGATGTGGCCGGGCTCCCCGCAGTGGTAAGAGAGCGGCCGATTGTTTGGGGTACGCCACACGTGCGCTTTGCTCATGGGTGGTACTGAATGTGGCAATATTGTCCAAACTAAACACTTCCAGCGAGATAGACTTGGCGTGGCCATTTTTCTTCGGGAAAAAGAAAGCCCGCGAAGTTCCAAAATACCACGTGACATTCGGCTCCGTGCGCCCGGATGCGCCGCAATTAGCGCGCTCTAGTCCGTACTTTGCAAAAACATCATTTGCTTCGCGCCTTTCGTGCTGCCTAATACAGGCTTCGCATTGTGCTTGGTTACAAGATAAGCGCCAGTGGGTTCGGGCGGCGATTGAGAGAAAACGCAGCTCCCTTTTTTCATCATAATTCATACGGCGTTGTCAAGCTTGTTTGCGTCTTTGCCTCTTGGGATCTTGTTCCCAAATTCGAAATCATGAGATTTTCATCGTTCCTTCGCACGCATTCTGCTAACCTGAGAGCGCAATTATCGCCGCAGAAATGGGAGCCGCGCTTTCTTTCAACTGCCTCCCGTACCCACTGGCGCTTATCTCGGAACCACGCACAACGCGAAGCTCTGTCTTGGGCAGCACGAAAGGCGCGAAGCGAGTGATGTTTTTTACAAAGCACGGATGAGAGCGCTCTAATCGCGGCACACCTGGGCGCATGGAGCCCACTGCAACGTGGTATTTTGTAACTTCACGGGCTTTCGTTTTTCCCGAATAAAAATGACCATGCCAAGTCTATCTCGCTGGAAGTGCTTGGTTTGGACAATATTTGTGGAGCTCCACAACTTTCCTATTGACGCCTGAACGTGTCAAGTTAGATTAAAAATTTAATTTTTTTTTCTCGACTAATTGTTGAAATAGGAGGATACGAGATATAAAGGATATACATGTATCAAGGTTAGCCCATCTATGAATGATGTATTATTCATTTGTTTTGATGGTGTGATGAAAGAAGGACTCCCTGGTTTTTCGTCCAGACCTTCGTCAATATTAAAAAATTAAGGGGAGCGCTTTGTTCACCTAAAGCGCGGAAAGGCGAAAGCCTTAAGCGCGGTGTTGCTGCTAGTGTCACTGATGTCTGGTTGCGATGTTAACCTTCGCCTCTGCGTGTGGAACGCGATAGCGCCTTGCAAGGCTGCCAGGGAGTCCACGGAGCGCCACGGCCCGTTCGGCTCTACGTCTTGCTTGTCGGTAAATTAGTTTTTGAGGAAAGGAAATATATGTCTAGCACATATCGAGTGGACACCTGAACCTCCCCTTAAGGGAAGGGAGGAAGATTGGAGTGAACGAAGACACCGTATTCACTAGACGCGCCTTTGTTCATTCTGTTAACGATGAGGTAGCAGCATCCCACCGCTGCCACCAGTTTGTTAAATACGAGGTAGCATGGTCCTGTGCCGGAGAGGGAATGAGGGACGCCGGATACGAGGCGGCGGGAAAAGACAATGAGAGAGGACTTTATACAGGAATTTACATATTTACAAGTAAGCTGCAGGAACGCTGCATGACGACAGCTCATGAGGAGACCATTCGATGACAAAGAGCCCCTCGGCCGTGCCGCTGCCGACGTTTTTAAAGAGTTCCCTTCCCTAGGGTCCCTAGATGGGGGCCGGGCCTGCAGGGGAAGGAATTTCTCACTGGAACCAATCGCAAACACACACGCACTCACTCACTCCCGAGGGATCACACCGCCGTCACGCGCTGGGAGAGGGGGAACGATGCCATCACCGTAGCGCAGACGCCGGAATGTCCATGAGCGGCGTTCCCGCGCATTTCGAACGCGCGTTCACACTCGGTGTAGGGGAAACGCTCGCTCAACCGGGCAGACGGACGCGGCTTCCGTGGCAATCCAGGCGCTCACCGAACGCGCGTCTCGGGGTTTGTCGGCGTTTCGCTGCTGCCATGTCGTTGTCTTCCCCAGGACGAAGGCGAGACGTAACAGACTGCCCCGCCGGGGGAAGGAGATCCCGATGGACAGGGGACAGCATATGCTGTCCGGAGGGATGTTGCTTAAGGCTGGTCTCAACCGGAGTCGGTTGTCTCTCGGCGGTTCTGGAGCTCAGCGCACCCCGAAGGATTCCTTTGCATGTGCAGGTTCCCAAAGGGCACTGCAAAGTGTCTCGTGCTCCGCTAGCCAATTAATCCCTGGGAGTAGTTCCGCAGCATTGAGAAAATGCCCACAAACCGGCACATTAAACCACAAAGCGTATCTCAATTTAAAACAATAACAAAACCAATGGGTGCAAAATCCTACATCAGGAAGAAAAACACCAGCAAACAGCAACTTTGATGCTGATTCTTGCGCTAGGGACCTCAATTTAAGCTATCGGCATTACCTTTGAGACTCCCCTTTTTGTGATGTATTCCGATTCGTAATGACCACAACATTCCATTCTGCATAGCAGCATACTGCCGTCACCTTGTATATCCCCGCAAAGATTCGCTCAACATCGGAGCCAGTCACCTTGATTTTCCCAAATTCCAAAAAAATCGAGCGACTCCAGGCGCTTATGCTAGTGGCCTAAATGGCCCGTCTGGCTAGCACTGCTACGGACGCTGCTACACATGGGCACCACTGGTGTATTTTTCGAGACAATCTTTATCAAAAGAAACGCTTTCAATGTAAACAACGCGTTGGAAACCTATTCCTGCTCAAAACTTTTTTTTTCTGCAAAACTTTTTGTCTGCAGGAATGGTTTAAAAAAAAAGAAAAAGCAAACAGCAGAGACATCCTCGGAATCCGCTGCAAACGAGCCGCGCGGCGGCTCAAAGGGGTCGCCTATTCTTCAAGCGCGCCCTGCGGGATTGCACACCAATAGTGGCTTTAGCAGCCGACAATTCACAAAATTCGAAGGGCTTAACTGCGCTTCGACACCTGCGAGAGCGTCAGACGCCACGCGACATTGATTTGTTCCGCACCCCGGCCGCGTGTCTCCAACACCTGAGTAGCGTCTGAACATTTGAATGCGAGGGGATGACGGTCGCGTATGAACGAAACGCCTACGAGGACTCCTTTCTCGATTCAACAGTGTCCTTCGATTGGAACGCGTTCTGCGGCGTTCTTCCATGCGGTAGCTGGGCGTCCTCTGCGGCCCGCTGCGAGTTTTATGCGTCCTGCTACCGTAGCGTCCCCACAATGGGTCAGGTGGCTTTCGCGCTGTCTGTACGCGCCGAGCTAGTCTGGTATTAGGAACGACAACAAGTCTCGCCGGGTGGCCGCCAGCACGCCTGTTTCTACTGTGTATGGCTGCGAGCAACTTGAGGGTGATTGCTTTCGGGCCTGCCGCCATGGACCGCACGCACCGAGAGGACCCAGGTGCCAGCTGACTTCAATTACGGAGTTTGCCCGGTTGAAGTGCAGGACCAAAACCAGACCCACTTCACAAAGTGCCTGCACGTGTAGAACGCCGCCGCCGCCTCGGGGAGACGAACGTTATCTTCCCCATTTGCCGTGACCGTGCCAGGGAACAAAGGGCCTCGTCTCCGGTTGCTCTTTGGCGTGCCAAGCACCGCGACAACCTGGCGGGCATCATCTCCGACCCAAGCACGAGGAACCACTTTCGGCCTTTTCGTGACCTCGCGTCCGGCCTCGAGCGGCGGGTGGCATTTGATGATCAACAGATGTCGGTGACCCGCAGAAACCTTCGGCTGGCCGGAGGCCATCACCTACCGCAGTCAACGCTACCTCGACGACAACCTTCATTCCATCAGACTCCACATGTGAAGGGGGCGTGACCATGAGTGCAGTGTCGTGTGTGTGCGCACAGGTGAAAGCTCTAGGCCCCTCCCACTCCTGCAAGGGCGTCCTCAACCTAAGGACTTTAGGGAACAAGAAGGGTATAAAAGTCGACAACGGATGCGGTAGAATCGTCTCACTTCTAACCACCATTGTAAAATGTAAATAAACCTATTCTCCTTTCGCCATCTACCTCTTCGCTCAGCGGCAGTTCTGTCCTGAACCCTCAACTCCAACACTGTCCTTAGCGCGGTGCCTGACGCATATGGAGTGCCGTGATGATAGCCTCGGACGATTACGCTGCTGGCCGGCCTTTAACTTTACAATGTCCTCAGACCGTACTTCGTCCGTTCTCTCGAGAGCACCCCTCGTCTTGGCTCTCCTTGCGCGTGGTCGCTTTCCTAAATCTGCCTTCGCAGAACGGCCCTGCCCGCCTCCCTTTCTCGCGGTGCCCTCAACCTCCGCATCTTCTCTCTGACGCAGCACCGGGCCGTATTTCACCCTTAAGTTCGAATTATCGGCTCGTACTTTCGGTGAGTCACCGCAGGCCGCAGTAGCTAGCTGTCCCGACAGCACTTTACCTCCTGCTGAGCATAACTTGCTCTCCTGAGGCTTGCTAATCGATCCTACTACCCTAACGCTCTTGTCCGGAACTTGAACGATGAGACGCTGTTCGGCTAACGTAGCGTTATTGTCCTGGGTACTACCTTCTCGATCGCAGCAATCAGCCTCCTTCCAGGAAAGTGCATGCTCCTCTGGGCTCAAAACCAACGCATTGCCCCTTTCCTGATTTCTAGCAGTGCCTACATTATCGCCAGAGCCCTCACGGCTGGCGGATCTGCACTTCCTCGTTGCTAGCCTTAGTGCCTACATTATCCCCCAAGCCCTCAAGGCTTGTGGATCTGCACTCTTCGCTAGCTTTTCGACCTAACTCATCGGTCCTCGCTGCCGAAGTGGCCTTTCTTTCCTGGACCAAACCTGTCCTATGCCGCCACTTCTGCACAGCACTCGTGTCATCCGGCGACTGAGCGGAGCTCCTAACTCGGTCCCTGACACTCTCGCAGTGTAGCTTACCACCGTCAATTTGGCCTTCCAAATCTGCCTCCGCGGGAATACGACAGTATCGTAGGAGCGCACTTTTAGCAATCGGATAGTTTTGGGCGTCCTCGTCAGACAACCACGCTAATACATTGGCGGCTTCACACGGTAAAGTTCCCATCAACACAATTGGCCAATCACACTGGTCTAGCTGCTCCTCCATGCAAATTCTCTCAAAATTTTCCAGAAAAGTTCTGAAATTTTCGTCTTTTCTGAAAACACTTAAGCGAGATCGCGTTCTCATACTTCTGATAACGTTAAGTTCACGCGTGAATTCCCACATCTCTGTTTCGCATTCCTGTTCCCGCAGCTTTCTTTCGCGTTCCATCTGTATGTCGAGACGCTTCATTTCCAAAGCGTATTGACTCTCGCGTTCCTCTTTCTCTTGTTTTTCTTTACGTTCAAGTTCCTCTTTCTCTTGTTTTTCTTTACTTTCAAGTTCCACTTCTTCTCTTTTTGCCAATTCTCTCTCCTCAATGGTCTCAAGGCATTCCGCGAGCTCGTCATCTTCAGCCTCTAACGCAAGAATAGCCTTCAGCAGTTCTGGTTTTCTGAGTTTGTCTGATACATCCAGACCCAACTCTTTCGCAAGCTCCAGTAACTTTGGTTTGCGCAGCGTTTTCAAATCCATGGCTGTTCCGAGTGCTGCTTTCTCTACTGCCCACTATTGTCTTGCTGCAACTAACCCAGCAGCAACGACAACCCAATTACCAGCTGTGTTCCTGACACTAACAAAAGCCTGGCAAAACTCAGCAGAAGAAAGTCCCGCACTCACCAAACCTCGCAGCCAAGAATCCAGCGCAGTCGTTCCGCTGCAGGTAACCAGTCAACACACAGGGCTCGTTGCACTGCCCCCGACTCGCCGTTCTGCTGCTCAGCGTCCCGCTGTCCACAACTCTCCGCTGGCGTCCGATGTTTCGCAACCCTACCGCTGCCACCAGTTTGTTAAATACGAGGTAGCATGGCCGTGTGCCGGAGAGAGAATGAGGGACGTCGAAGACGCGGCTGCGGGAAAAGACAATGAGAGAGGACTTTATACAGGAATTTAGATATTTACAAGTGAGCTGCAGGAACGCTGCATGACGACAGCTCATGATGAGACCATTCGATGACAAAGAGCCCCTCGGCCGTGCCGCTGCCGACGTTTTTAAAGAGTTCCCTTCCCTAGCGTCCCTAGATGGGGGCCGGGCCTGCAGGGGCAGGAAGTTCTCACTGGCACCAATCGCAAACACACACGCACTCACTCACTCCCGAGGGAACACACCGCCGTCACGCGCTGGGAGAGGGGGAACGATGCCATCACCGTAGCGCAGACGCCAGAATGTCCATGAGCGGCGTTCCTGCGCATTTCGAACGCGCGTTCACACTCGGTGTAGGGGAAACGCTCGCTCAACCGGGCAGACGGACGCGGCTTCCGTGGCAATCCAGGCGCTCACCCAACGCGCGTCTCGGGGTTTGTCGGCGTTTCGCTGCTGCCATGTCGTTGTCTTCCCCAGGACGAAGGCGAGACGTAACAATTCCAAACCACCGAGCTGGCATGGCGCAGTGGTTACCGTGCTCGTCTCGCACTCCGGAGACCCTGGTTCGATTCCCGAACTCGACCAAATTCCTTCTCGGTTTTATTTATTTATGTGGTCTGACTAGAAATCTTAATTATGCTAATTGGTTAATTAAGCAATGAATTAAACTCAGTCGCACTTAGTTGGAGCATCACTATACGATTCCTTTAATTGCCTGGATCCGCTTAGGCTTCACTTGTAGGTCATCGCTTTCACGGCGTTCGGCCAACCGTTCGCCGCGCTCCTATTGAGTCTCTTCAGCGCGCTGTCCCCTTTTCGCTTCATTTCTACGGCAATCCCTGGCCTCCTTCAGACTGGCCGACTTCTCACCATCCATACTGTGGCCTCGACTAAGGCTGCGGTGACGCGAGCTCTCTCCCCTTCTATACTCCCGGTGATCACAGCTTCGGAGCGTGTGGCGTGACGTCACGCAGAGGGCGCAGCGAGCGGCCAACGGCAAGAGCGCTAGCCGCGCGGCGGCCGCGACGAGCCGAGTTGCCGTATAATCGAGGTCCGCGGTGTTACGTGAAACAGAGGGCGCGGCGAGCGCGCCAGCTGTAGCAGTTCCTAGGCAACGGCGAACGCGTGCCTTTAGGAGTGATGGCTCCGAGGTGACTGCGATGAGCCGAGTTACTAGAGAATTGAGGTCCGTGGTGTGACGTCACAGTGCGGCCACGGCTCAAAGTGCGGCGATGGCGAAGAGGCGCAAACCTGACATAATGTACCTATCGCTGCAAAAAGCATTGGCGTTGTTCACCTTCTCGCTGTTTTTGAAGCCCCTTTTGAGAATTATTACTTTTAGTGCGTCAAATGAGCGTCCTTCTCAGTTATTTTATTTGAAACATACTGCTAGCCTCTTTCGAGGCTGTGGTTTTCTTTTTTAGGTACGTCACAAAAACAATCACCAGGAAGGTTCACACAGCTGAAATAACATTGTTAAAGGGAGAATCATGAGAGACAGTTTCAAAATGGAACATGCAATATTAAACAACACAAAATAAAGCTCACTGTAAAAAAAGATTTCTTCAAGAAAGTGCGTGCAATGCATTGCTAAAAAGTTCAAATCAACAATTATGTTAGGTTACAAAGAAAACTCAGAGATTAAGAGCTAACAACATTTGCAGGTAACATATTCCATTCTCTAATCGCTTGCGGAAAAAATGAATAACGAAGGGTGTCAGTACTGAATTTATACTCTGTTAAATGCTGTGAGTGCTTCGTTCTGGTATTGCGTTTTGGTGAAGGAACTAAGTAGAGATCAGAATATATTTTTAGAGCGCCGTTTAAGAGGAGAACGACGAAATTAAGACGCGAGGTTCGGACACTGTTACTAATAGTAGAGCGATTTCCCTTGTTTGCGAGTTCAGTTTGGGAGTCATTACATTGATATTTGTTAAATATATACCTTACTGCTTTCCGCTGAGCGCTTTCTAACTTATTTATGCATTTCTGAGTGTGCGGAAACCAGCACAGGATGCTGTTCTCGACCACAGGAAGGACGAGAGAACGCTATGCCAGAAGCTTGATGTCGGGAGGGGCAGTCGGTATTGATCGCTTAACAGAAAAGAGTGCGGAAAGTGCTTTTGACGTTATGCATTCTACATGATTGCCTCATTTCGGGTCACAGACGATGACAGCACCAAGTTATTTGTATTTTAGGACTGATTTTAAAGGTTTATTTTCGATTTCAAATGAGAAAACGAGCCGGTTCTTTTTTCTTGATACAGTCATGCAAGCTGATTTCTCGAGATTCAGGGTCATCTGCCACTGTCGACACCATTTGGCTATTCGACCAACTGGATTGTTTAACGTGACTTGATCGTCGTGGGACTTCATTTCTTTATAAATAATGCAATCATCTGCGAACACTTGGACTGTTGAGTTAAGATTGACTGTTAGATCGTTGATGTAAAGTAGGAATAGTATGGGTGCTAATACGGTTCTTTGAGGTACTCCAGACATTACTTTGACATACTTTGACATGATGCGATGCATGGCCGTCATATTGCACATACTGGTAGCGGTCTGAAAGGTAAGTTTGTATCCAGTTTGTAATTTTAATACAGCCAAGGAAATGTTGAAGTTTAAACATAAATTTTGGGTGTGATACACGATCGAACGCTGTCGACAAATCAAGAAATAAGACATCAACCTGGCTACGTTTGCCCAGTGCAGATTCGAGGCAGTGGATCGTTTCCAGCAGTTGAGTTGTAGTTGATAGCCCTTTCCGAAAGCCGTGTTGATTAGAACTCATTAGATTATTTTCTTCAAGGAATCTTACTATGTGCTTAAGAAAGGTGTGTTCAAATATCTTGGATGCAACACACATGAGTGAAACAGGGCGATAGTTAGGTGCAATTGTAGTGTCCCCAGCTTTAAGAACAGGAACATCCTTAGCTATTTTTCGGTCTTTCGGCACTTCTGCGTTTTCTAGGGACTTCCTATGAACAGGGAGCAAATATTTCGTTACCCACTCGGCGTATCTCTCAAGGAACGTATTCGGAATATTATCTGGGCCACTAGATTTTTTCTCGTCAAGATTAAGTACAAGCGCAAAAATTACCGACTCATTTAATGTTAGTTCGGGCAGGTCTAGGCTACAGTCACCAATTTGGGAATCTAGGTGAGGCACAGAATTGTCGTCAAGCGTGAAAACTGATAGAAAATATTGATTGATGTCATTAGCTATCTTTAAAGACTCATGCGGAGGTACATGGCTTTGTTTGTGTTTTCTAGAGTTCATATATCTCCAAAATTTCCGGGGAGCGGTTTCGATAGAGTTGCTGAGGGTAACATTTGTAGATTTGTGCTCTGAAATCCTAATTGCTTGCTTTAGATCATTTGAGAGTTTTCGAATGTGTTCAGTGCAAGTTGTCGATGATTTACATCGTTTAAGTTTCCTCAGTCGTGACAGCTTGCGCTTCATATGTATGATGTCCAGAGTTATCCAGCGGTTAAACTTTTTTAGTTTTTACTCGTGCGGAAACATAAAGTGATATGCAGTGATCAACTTTCTGCTTAAGCATCAACCATAGGTCGTCACATGATACAGACGGAACGGCGCACATTGCAGCAAAATCTGAACAAAAGTGATCAAAGACATAAGGAACGCAACATCGTCAGCATTTTTCCAGTCATATACTTGTGTTATTTTTTTTCGCGCGTGCTGGGGCAATTAAGGACAGAGAACAAATGGTTGTCCGGTGGTCGGATATACGATCGAGTATCTCATATGAAGATGCACCTTTAGTCAAACAGTTTAGAAAAGTTAAATGAAGAACACTGTGGCTTGTGTCTGTAACACCGGTAGGTTTCTGCGCAATTTGTTTGAGGCCAAAAGCAAATACGACGTCAAGAAGCTCGTCGGCACTGGTTGGGTCAATGGATCCTCTATCCAGAGTTTCCCACGCTATGCCTGGGAGATGAAAATCCCCTGTAAGAATAACTGTTCTAGATTGCTTAAGGTGAGGCTGCATGTATTCTAATAGAGACTGTATGGTATCTGCACTGCTATTGGAAGGACGATACATTGTGCCAATATAAATCGGACTTCATTTACAAGGATCTTACACCAACGTGCCTCTGCGCCGTCGACGTCCGGTAAGGCCGTAGTGTATATGTACTCCCTAACCAGAATCATCACTCCAGCACCACGAGAACGCCTGTCTTTCAGCAAAATAAGATAGCCCGGTAGAAATATATTATTAGATATATGCGAGCAAAGCTACCTTTCAGTGATGGTTATTACATCTGGAAGGTATTCAAGAAGAAATGTTTCTAGCTCCACTAATTTATTTACGATACTCCTAGCGTTTAACTTTGCTATAACTAGCCGCCTGAATCCATCCTTGTCGGTGACTGCTCTGATCGCGCGTGTTTTTTGATGCGGCTACTTTTTCTTCTTTCGTAGCATCCCAGGAGAGGAGTTGGCCATTATTCTTAACCTTGTCGTACACAAAGAAAACTTTATCATGCTTGTCTCGCTGAGCCTTGCAGCTATCCCACAGCTTTTTTCTTCTTTTGCATACTCGCTGGGAAAAGTCATCGCTGACCGAAAAAGATGAACCCTTTAGCTTCGAATAGTTGCTCAAAATCTTTGTTTTATCTCCAGAGTCGAGCAGTTTCAAGATGATAGGACGCTGTTTGTTTTCCTTTTTTGCGCCCAAGCAATGTATTATTTCAATCCCAGAGGTTCTCACGCCAAGTTCGCCTTGAAGGATGCTATCAGTTACTTCTTTTTCTAGGCTCTCAAATGTCTCATCTACATGTTCGGTTAAGCCATAAATGATTAAGTTCGACCGCCTGCTTCTGTTTTCAAAATCATCTGCTTTACGTTCCAGACTAATCAAGCTGTTTTGAAGGTGTGCAATTTTTTCTTCAGCATCTTGAACCCTCACCTCGAGCTGCGCCATCGAATCCCATTTATCATGGATGGCCTCCAAAGATTAATGTGTTTCTTTACTTTTGCTCTTGATAGCTTTTAAGTCAACAGCCATATTTCGAATTTCAGTAAGGACGTCCTGCATGTTAGGGCCAGGGTCGCTTCTATACATCCCCAGCAAGTAATAAAAAACGTTTCAAAGAAACCGCATAGCTCTCAAGAGTTAAACACTCCCGCCATGGGCACGGCGGCACCAGAAGAAACAAGTCATTACTTGACTTAGCGGATTTAACTGGCATAACTGACTTAACATAGCTGAAGAAGCATTTGCCAAATCGTTTGCTCACCTGGAGCAGAAAGACGAAACGGTTGATGACACCCATGTTTGCTTCGGTGCCGCAGTGCCAAATTCAGTTCACATGCTTCGATGCCCAGTCCACATGCTTCGATAAAGAAAGATCTGGAGGTGACTTTGTGTCGGCGCGGTGGTTGCTAATCCGAATGCAGGAGTGTCTGTCTGTTCTATATGTTGCTGGTTACAGAGAGTGCATTGAAGGCGATAAGTAATGTTTGATGAGTCGCAGTCAAAGATGCCGCTCTTTGAATGCTCGTACTTGTTGCGGAACTCGTGGTCTGCATGTATTCGCAAATTTGCAGCGATCTTTACGACTCAGGCGTCATCCATAATTTGGCCTTGTAATGAATAAGGTAGATCTGTGTGCTTTTGGCCCACCCCCTGTAAATCACGCGGGGTGCGCATGTCAATCAGACAGTCGTTGGCTTTGTTGGAGGATTATAATGTGCTTACTAAGAATTGTGCTTATGTACTCTGTATTACTGTTAAATGTCACAATAAGATTTCTCTGTTAATCATTTCGATTAACTCTTCGGTGCCCCTACAGTGTTTTATTACGGTTCAGATTTCAGGCTCTCCATATCGTGTCATCAATAACGGAAGGTTCGTAGTGCTCTGTGAAAAGCAAGTTCCGCCTGTGTTCGGAGTTGTGAAAGTCTAGGCCTTGAGATCAGATTGTCTTAAAATGATGGCCCTGCGAAACCATTAATCTGATGCGATATCACGGTGGTCCCTAAAAATTATATATGTAATTGCGAATTATATAGTATAACTGAGGAAAAAAATCTTTAGAAATCCTGGGAAAAGTATCTGTGCGAAGGACATGCGATTAGTCGTCATTAAGCAAGGATATCCCCCTTCCATAATCGATGTTTGGACTGGGGACCAGTCGTATATTTTCACACACACACACATTATAATAATAATATCCTTTATTTCCATCAACATGATGGGAGAGGTTCGGGGAAAAAAGCTGAACAGCTTGACTGGTTCCCGCCCCCCCCCTCCATATCAAATACATGATTGCTTCGATCAAGGCAGAAATCAGCGCACAACAGAATACATTTCAAAGAAGAATCATAGCTAACATGACAAATAAGAATAACACGTAATAAAGCAAGTTATCATGAAAAAAAGACACAGCGTAGTAACAAGAAACAAACAGACACCATTTGTATACACTGATATAACTCTAGTGCTATTTAGGATATATAGCATTCATATGGCTCTAGACATACACAAAACTACAAATGCATATTTACGCGTGGAAAGTAGCAGACTTCAAGCCATAACAAAAATTACACACAAAAAGAGCACAAGATCCAAGAAAGGAGAGAAAAAATCAATTCAGGCACAGTAGGATCAAGGTAAAAATGATCTTCAAGAAAACACATTTGATCACGAAAAAAAAAATCTTAGGTCCTGCTTTGATGCGTTTTCGGGATGTATGGTGTGTCTATAACAAATATTCAATATTTCTGGCAGTTTATGTTTAATCATTTGCTTTCCGTAGTTTGTTCTGCATCTCTCAATGTTCCAGATTTCCCGACAACATGTATCATGCGAAGGTATTCTCTTTGTTAAGGAAGCTAAGGAAGAAAAGAAGTTGAAGTTTTGTTTGACATCTTTTTTGTAAGTTAAGCACAGGCGGTAAGGGTAGAGCTGGGTGATTTTTATAATCCCTAATTTTTCATATAAAGGCAAACTTGGGTGATCCTGTGGAACATTAAAAACATGTCGCAGCATTCGTTTCTGCAATGTAAGGACTCTTCTTAAATTTGTAGCAGTAGTACTCCCACAGACTAAGTGGGCATAATTAATGTGAGAGTCAAATAAAGCATTGTAAAGAATAACCTTCACCTTTAATGGCAACAACTCTTTATTAATGTATGTAACTCCTACGATGTTTGAAATCTTGAGACAACATGTTCCACGGGATCATCCCATGACAGGTGTTCATTAAAAACTACAAAAAGAGTCTTGAAGGCATAGACTATTTCTATTTTTGAGTTGCCTAACAACAAATCTGTATTAACAGAAACGTTTTTATTTTTGGGCCAAAAAAGTATGGCCTTAGTCTTCGACGTGTTAATTTTTAATGCGTTAGCCTTAGCCCAATCATTTAGCCGTGCTAATGAGTTGTTTGCTTTAGTGATCAGGTCATTAGGATTCGCAGCAGAGAAATGCATAGTCGTATCATCGGCATAAATTATATAATTAATGTTCGGTTCGATATGTACAATGTCATTTAAATAGATATTAAATAAAAAGGGACCAATGATACTTCCCTGAGGTACTCCTGACGTTATTGGTTTTACAACTGACGAGAAACCATTGAGATAAACATACTGCTGACGATCATTTAAATACGATTTCAGCAGCTTTAGAACATTTCCACGTATTCCATATGCTTCTAATTTTCTAAGCAAGAGAGAATGGTTTAGAAAGTCGAATGTTTTCGTAAAGTCCACAAACACACCCAAGGCCAATCCTTTTTCCTCAAAAGCATTGTTCTAGTAATGCCAGTTCTGTTGACCGGTGTTTACGGAAGCCAAACTGTGACCTGGTTAGTATGTTGTGTTTATCGCAAAAGTTATTCATTTTGAAGAGAACCACTTTTTCTAAACCCTTAGAGAAAACTGGAAGTATTGACACAGGTCTATAATTAGCAACGTCGTTCTTATCACATTTTTTATGCAACACTGTGACTTTCGCAAGCTGTAATCGCTTCGGAAACACTCCCTGCAATAAGCACAGGTTAAATATGTGGGCCAAGCAAAGTGAAATAATTTAAATTACATGTTTCACAGGCTGGATTTTTATGCCATCTGCATCGCTGCTCTTGCTATTGTTTAGTCCCTTAAATACTGAAACAACTTCATCCTCTATTACAGGGCTCAAGAAAAGGGATTCCTGGTGTGCTACTTTAATATAACTGAGTGCACCATCAGTAGGACTGTCTGGGTTAATATTGACGAAATATCTATTGAACTCGTCCGCCAAACGTGCCCCTGAGATTTGTTCCTTGCCAAGCTCGATCTTCGTAAGAACGGTTTGATTCGTGCGGCGGTATAGGAGTGCGTTTAGTTTTTTCCAAATTTCATCTGTCTTGCCTGCTGAGGTCTCAAAAGAATCGCAAAAGTAATCATTTCTCGCACACCTAATCTCTTTTGTCAGTTTGTTGCGAAATATTTTATAATTTTTAATACATCTAGATTACGAGTCGCTAGAAATTTAGCATATAGTTTGTCCCTTGATTTCATCTTTCGCGGAAGTTCGCTTGTCACCCACGGCTTACGTATCTTCTTTGACTTTGAAAATATCTTCATAGGAAAACATTGATTGTATATTTTTTAAAATAGCAGAAAGAATATATTAAAAGCACTTTCAGCGTCTGTCTCATTAAACAACAGCACTCCAATCGACACATGAAATTTGCATTTTAAACATGTCCATGGCTGTTTCTGAAAAGTCCTGAAAATATTGCGGAACAAGTTTCTTTTTGAGCATAGTACACTTCTATAAACCCATATATATGCCAAAGTGGTCACTTATATGTGTGCACATTGTTGCGGACTTTATATTTGTTCCATGCAAGTTTGTTATAAACAAATCAAGCAAAGTGGAAGATGTGGGAGTCACTCTTGTTGGTTCCTTAATAACATTCTTACATCCGTAAACGTTTATAAATTGTTCAAGTTCTCGTTTTAAAGGCAAATCCCCAAGCATATTAATGTTGAAATCACCGCCAATGACTACACGTAGCTTATTTTTATTTGAGAATGTCAGCAATGATTCTAAAAATACAAAAACGTTTTGCACATTCCCAGTTGGCGGACGATATACTACGCCTATTAAATATTTTTCAACTACCAAACAAAGAACTTCATAATCTTCATGCATGCAAGTAAAGTTTGGCACTTGGTCACAAACAAGGTGTTTCTTCACCATCAAAGACACTCCTCCTCCACGAGAGGTGGTTCTGTTTAACAGATAAGTGTTGTAAGAAGGTAATTTTAGAGCATTGGCTCCATCATTATACCAGGTCTCAGTTAACATAACTACGTTAAAAGCAAAATTAAGCCTACTGAACAGTATTTCAAATTCGGCGGTTTTTTTTCGTGCTGACTGGGCATTGAGATGAAATAGTTTGAAGAAATTTGCATATTCCCTTCAACAGACTTCTCTAAAGTCCGATAGGGCAATGTAATCATTTTTTGGCATTGCCATGATGCTGACTACAGGCTGGTAAAGAAAGATTAAGAGCCTATGCAATTTGCTCTAGGTCCTCCTTGCATCTCAAGTGATGGGCTGTTGTTCCATCTTTCAGGAGGACAAAAACTTTCTCGTTCCTATGCCAGGCATATTTGAAATTGCGTTCTTTAGCCCAGTTTCTTGTTGCCTCAAGCAAAGCCCTGGTTCTTTTAGTGAAGTTTTCCTGTATGTAGCAACGCATTTTCGACTGATTGAGTTCTGCTTTCTTGCTTAGGAACTGATCCTTTAAAGCCTTCCTTGCAAAATGTACAATGATGCCTGGTATCTTATCTTTCGACGCTGGAAGCCTGTGCAGAGCGACAACGTCTTCCCTTGTTAAGTCTGGAAGGTTAGCTCTGCTGCCACTTCATTCACTTTTGACAGCAAGTCTTCCTTATCACTGACAGAAATGCCATGAAACTCTAGATTTAATTTTCGACTTTGCCATTCGAGATCGTTTACTTCTTGAGTTATCTGCCCTTTTTCTGATCCGCGATCTTGAGATTCAATGACATCAACTCGTTTTTTTAGCTCCGTTATCTCCTTGTCCTGTTTATTCATGTGCGCAAGAACTTCATCGTATTTATCAGACATGACTTGTACTGCATGCTCAATATTTTCTACAGTGTCCTTCAGTGACATGAGGCTCTCTAGTTTTACATTAATACTTTGAAGCACAAGCGCCTTGTCTGAATCTTGTTCCTTTTTTTGTTTTGCTGCTCTGGCTGCCCCTAGTCTTCACAGCCTTACATGTTTGGCAGCGCCAGGCTTTCCGCCACGATTCCCCCTTCGATTTGTAGGTTGATTCTGCTATCCTAGAACAGTTGCCATAGTGGTAAGTGCAAAAGCACTCTCCACACACCAGACCATCGTCACTACTTTCATCACAAACAGGGCAATCATCGCCCTTCGAAAGTGGCATATTGGTAGGAACGTCACCGCAAAAATAGAACAAAACACGAACTAATGAGAACACAAACACTGATGGCAGCAGCAGCAGCGGCAGTAATAGGGGTAATTAAGTAAATCTTATCAAAAAATTGATTCGAACTAACCTGCAATTTGCAGAACAGACGATCAGCCCTTGTCGACACGCCGCTGCTGCTGCCAAGAAAGGTTGAAAGAGGCCTCCGGTGCTCCTTTTGTACTCGTAGTGGGCGGTGCCGGGTGTCGCTTCTGTCGGTGCTGGCTTCACACGTGTCAAGGATTTTTATCACGTCACTGTAGCTTATGGCCGGGCATTCTCGGTGCGATGACGCCCTTCAAAGCACGGATCCAAAAACTTGCCCTGGCGTTCCGCAGCGCTCCGATGAAAAATTCCTGCAATTTGCAGAACAGACGATCAGCCCTTGTCAACACGCCGCTGCGGCTGCCAAGAAAGGTTTATAGACGCTTTAGAAGAGGGTTGCTGGCTTAGTTCAGCCACATGTAGAGTTTCATCCTGAGGGGTTATCTCGCAGATCACGCGGGTTACTGAAATGCTCTTCCATAAACGTTATAAATTTTTTCTTCTAATCGAGGACTCCACGAAGAAGACAGTCATTGTGAACCGCTCTTTTTCTTTTACACAGTTGTTTATATCCCGAAGGTGTTTATATCATGCGTGCTTATATCAAGCGTCTACTCCATCAGTTGTCTTCAGCGGCTCAAAAATGTTGACTGCAACCATTGCTGACTAAGATATTCTGAATGTTTTCGTTGCAAACTTTCTTGAATTATGAGCACCATTTAATAATCAATCAATGAGTCTGCAGACAGACAACGAGAACAGGCACTGATAGTTTGCTGCACACGTAAACTAACGCTGCTAGATTGGTTGCTATGCGAAGGCCAACAGAAATTTTAAATAGCTAAAGAAAGAAAAGTACAATTGTCACCCACACTTCGCGCTCTTTTAAGAGCGAAGTTCCCAGACACCCTTAGAGCGTGTGGGAGTAGCGGTCTCGGACTCAAAGGAGATGCCCTCGACTCAGCGTGACAAGAGGTATTTTGGTCGTCTGGTGCCCAGCTTTCGCCGGTCGCAAGCCAGAGCATGGGTCGGAGCCAAAGGTTCACAAACAAAACAAAGTGTATACAGCAATGAGACGATACAGAGGATTTCACAATCACTAGTACAAACACAACAAAGTGGTTAACAAAACAAGGCAACTCGTGCAAAGTTAAACTCGACAGAGAATATAATACAAAGGCAATATTGCATCTCAAGTGCTCTAACACAAGAATGAGAGGTAGACAAACAAAACACAATTTGTTCACCGGGCACTGCGGCAGTCCGACGACCAGAGGTCCACGATGATGCCGTCTCGCAGACTGGCGAACGTTGCCTCGTTGGTCCGATGGTGGCTGAGTGGTGTTTTCCCGGGAGTCGAACGGGCGCGCTTCGATGAAGCTTAAACGGCGGTTCGGACTAATCTGATAGCGGTTAACGCCTTCTTTTATAGGCTTGCTTCCACGTCTGTTTGTTCTACGCGCCAGAGTAGGCGCGCACATACACTCAGCATCGGCAGTGCTGTCTCTCTTCCCTCTTCTCACCGGCCGCGCGTCCCCATTGGTCAGAGTCGGAAGACGTTTCGCGAAGGTTCGGGCTAGTTCTGGCGTGGCACCGCCGTCGACGGACGAGGGGGGCGTGTCTTAGTGCACGCAAGGCTACGCCCTTTTCCCCCCGGTCAGCTGTAGAAGCGACTCGGATGTTCGAGAGAAATATTCGGCATGGATGACTCATTCCATCGGCGCACGCCGTGTCGGTGAGCGGTGGTGGAGGGGAGAGAGATTCGTTAAAACAGACGCTTGGGCTAGTTGTTAACTCATTTTCTTTTTTTTTTAGCGTAAAAACCCACAAAGCAGAGTGTCCGTTTCGTGTGATCGTATCGGAGAGAGGCACATGGCAGAAAACTGTAGCCGTTTTTCTAAAGAAGATCTTAAATTCGCTCACGCTGGACGATCCTTTTCAGGTAAAAAATTCGCAGGATGTAATCCAGTTTTTAGAAACGAACAAGAACAAGGGACGGATGGCCTGCTCTTTTGACGTCAAGGACCTATTTTATTCACTACCACATGACGAGCTTTTCGCGTGCTTAGAAGAATGTATTGACCAGCAAGGAGTAATTGAATTCCAAAACAAGAACGGCATATCCGCCGAGGGCTTTTTAGAACTATTTCAAGTGTATTTAACTTCTACCTTCATTTCCTGGGATGATGAGTTTTACCTGCAAAAACGAGGCGTTTGCATCGGGTCATGCATAGCTCGCGTTCTTAGTGACTTGCTGTTAGCACAAAAGGGTAGAAGGCTTCAAGAGAAATTGAAAGAATCAAAGGTTGTACAATGTTTTCGCTATTTTGATGACTTGCTTGTTCTCTAATGTGGAAGAATTTGACGCAGTCTTTACGCAGATCAAAGCTAACTTTGTTGAGTGCCTTCATCCCCTCATACTAACTACTGAAGTGCCAGAAAACAATATCATCCAATTTTTAGACCTCAAACTCAGATTAATGCACCATCACATGTGTTGGTCTTACCAGCCACGTAGCAGAAAGCCATTGCTCTCTTTTACGTCATCTCATTCTAAGCTGGTAAAACGTGCCGTGGCGAAGTCATGCTATCACAACGCGCTTAACAAATCTTGCATGCACTCCATGCAAGATAGTTTCCTTCTCCAAACTGATCGACTCGTTAAGGCTGGTTATCCGAAGCAGCTATTAGTATCAGTGTACGAATCTATTCTCAGTAGCTTGAGCAAAAATGGATAAGGGGAGCAGGCAGATTCAGTGACGCGGAAGGAAAAAGAAAAAACTACTGTTGTGCCTTACATTAATCATTTTTCCCACAGACTAAAAAAGATAGCTAATAGAGCACGTGTTAAGGTTATGTTTTCGGCTTCGGATAAGCTTGGGAAGATGTGCAAAATGGTTAACACTGATTTCGTTCCCAGAGAATGCGACATCGAGCATGAAAATCGATTCGTGTCATGTGAAGAAGGTGTAGTGTATGCCATTCCCTTGTCATGCGGCAAGCTGTATGTGGGTCAGACGGGGAGATGCCTCAATGAACGCCTGAAGGAGCACAATAATAGCATGCATAACACAGTAAAAGGGCACCTCGGGATCCATTGTAGAGACTGTGAAAGCAAAACTTGCCACCCTGACTTCACTCGCACACAAATTTTAAGTAAACACAGTGACCAATTAACACGCGAAATAATCGAAGCAGCGCACATGGCCTGGTCTAAAGACGCATGCGTCAGTAGCCCCTCTTTATCGATCGGTTCTAAAGAATTGGCATTTTTAGCGAAGGGAAAATGATAATGTTGTTATCGTCCTTGTTCAGTGCGACATGCATGAATTGACTATGAATCTATGAATGGATGGTTTGTTTTCCTTGTGTTGTTGGAACGGTATATATGCCTCGTTCCAAATAATAAACACCAGTTGAAAGTCAGCGCTCGTGTGTGTCGTGTCTCCCTTCGTGTCCGTGTCTTAGTGCGCGCTGTTCCGGGGGAAAAAAAGGGAGAGAGAGAGCCACGCGCTCAGCGGGGGTTTTCGTTCTCCCCCGTTCGGCTCGCGCCGGCGAGACGCCGTGCGCGCGGCGGTGTTTTCCTTTGTTTGTTTCAAAAGTGCGCCTAATTTTGTGACACTGCCCCTTCATTTAAAAATATTGTGTAACAATATTCACAAATCACAAAATTCGTGCGCACATGCATGCACTCACAAACTCGATGGCGAATGCCAAAATACATACATCAATACAGTGATGTTTCCACGTACATAACACAGTGGAATGTTCACAATGCACATAAAAACACGCTGCGATTGGGCAGGTCATTATCTCAACATTGTGAACATGGAGAACACAAATACAAGGCATACCTTCGCCGGTACTTCCACGTTTGGCCTACAAAGTAGGCTCGGAACACGATTGTTTCGCTCAAGGTTTCAGTCGCGCTTTTAGTTCTCTTACGCACGCGACTCAGACTTTTCTTTCTGTCGCGAGCTCTGGTCTTCTTTCGCTTTTTGTTGAGGCTTCTCTTCCGAACGCTGTTGTGGCCCAGCTTCCTATTCGTACGGCTTTCTGTGTTTCTGCTCAAACTTCGAGCTTTTCCTCTTTTCTTGCGGCTGGCGCGTCTGTTGCGAACAAATTTAACGCCAGTTCGCTCATGACGGCTCCGCTCCTCGTGTTTTTCTTCTCGGCGTGCGCTGTTCTGTTTGCGTTTTCGCCTACAGACGGAGTCCTTACTGAACGCTGGGCTCGTTCGTCTTAACTTCTTTCTCACTTTGCAGTGATGTTCGTCCAGCTTACTTACGTCCGTCTCAGCGGTCTTCAGCTTAGTTCTCTTTCCGTCCATTCTCTTCCTGAATCTTGTCCATTGTTTCTGCAGTTCGGTTTCACCTGTATCGGCGGTGCTCGATTCGCTGCTCTTCCTTTTTACTTTCTTCCAAGCTCTACTTCGGGCCGAGCCCGATTCGTTTTTGCATGCATCATCCGAGATGGATTTTCGCGATGAAGCCTCTGATTCAGTCCTTTTCGCTTCTTCCTGTCCTGAACTTCCTGTTCCTTCTGATATTTTCTTCTTCTTTCGCTTTGGGCGCCTTCCTCGTGAGGGGCTTCTGAGCGTGGTTCGCTAGCCGTTCGTGACTCATTCTCCTCACTTTTGCTCAATACTGCTTCCTGAATTCCTTCCGTCAGGTGGTTGCTTTCAGTGCAGTCGTAAACAGACCATGCTACGGTCTGCTCCTCTCCTTCCGCTGCACGTTCTGCTTCGTCAGAGGCAAAAATTTCCTCGCCTTCCTCATCGACAAAGGCCTCCTCGCCGCTCGAGGGTTCACTCGGAACGGTTTCCGAGTTTTCTCTTAATGCGCTCTCCTCAGTGCCCTTTACCCACTCTTTCTCGTGGTCTGCACTGCAAGACTCACACGTGTTGCACTCGGACTTCTCCATAGAGATCCGAACTGCTTCTTCGTCCTCAGGCGGCTGCCCTAGGGTCCCCTCTGACTGCAGCGTCAGGTCGGCCTTTACCTCAATGCCTACTACCTCGGTAGTAGCTACGCATTCAGTTTCCTGAGGAGGCCACACTACGGTCTGTTCTTCACTCTCGGTGGTTTCAGTTGCAGGAACAGGCTGTTCCCCAACCAAACTTTGACTTGTGGAGCTAGCTACAACCTGTTCCGTGGCTGCCGAGGAATTAATTTCCTCTCTCTTCCACCCGGCCTCTACGGGGGTAAGCTCCACAGGCTTCCTGACGTCGTTCAAACGCCGAATTTCAGCAGTCTTCCTCTGAATGATTGCCATCTCCTTTTCGAAAGCCCTTTCGGCCGCTTCTTCCCGCCTTTTTGGTTCCCTCTCTTGTTCACGTTTCTTTTGCCTCTCTTTCTCGGCGGCTTCTCTAGCGCGCTGGCTTTCTTGTTTTTTCTGCCATTCTCTCTCTCGCTCCAAAGAGAGCTTCTCTGCCTCTTCTTGTCTCTTCTGCCATTCTCTTTCTCTCTCTTCTCGAGCTCTGTCTCCATCCTGGTCCACCCATTTACGCAGTTCGGCTCCGGTCATCCACATCTGGAGGCCGGCCTCTATTAACTCCTTTAGCTCCTTGAAGCTCGTATTTGGAGACGGAACTCTACATACAAGCCAATAGCTACCTCTACACGGTGAACCTCACTAGCTGCTCCGGCGCGGCAGCTCAGATTATCGCTCTGCTGCTAGCATTCATTCACGACCTCTTCGCAAACTCCTTCCGACTCTTTCTCCGTTCTCTGCGCTTACAAACACCAAACGTCCTGTCGCGGACGCCAGAATACAATGTCACCCACACTTGGCGCACTTATAAGCGCGAAGTTCCCAGATACGCCTATACCGTGGGGGGGTAGCGGTCTCGGACTCAAAGGAGATGCCCTCGACTCAGCGTGGCAAGCTCAGCGGAGACCAGCTACCAAGTGACCAGAGGTTTTTGGTTGTTTGGTGCCCAGCTTTCGCCGGTCGCAAGCCAGAAAATGTGTCGGAGCGAAAGGTTCACAAACAAAACAAAATTTATACAGCAATTAGACGATACAGAGGATTTCACAATCACTAGTACAAACGCAACAAAGTGATTAAAAAAACAAGGCAACTCGTGCAAAGTTAAACTCGAGAGAGAGACTACAGCACAAAAGCAGTATTGCACCTAAAGTGCACTAACACAAGAGAGACGCAAACAAACAAAACACAATTTGTTCACCGGGCACTGCGGCAGTCCGACGACCAGAGGTCCACGATGATGCCGTCCCGCAGACTGGCGAACATTGCCTCGTTGATCCGATGGTGGCCGAGTGTTGTTTTCCCGGGAGTCGAACGGGCGCGCTTCGATGAAGCTTAAACGGCGGTCCGGTCTAATCTGATAGCGGTCAACGCCTTCTTTTATAGGCTTGCTTCCACGTCTGTTTGTTCTACGCGCCAGAGTAGGCGCGCACATACACTCAGCATCGGCAGTGCTGTCTCCCTTCCCTCTTCTCATCGGCCGCGCGTCCCCATTGGTCAGAGTCGGGAGACGTTTCGCGAAGGTTCGGGCTAGTTCTGGCGTGGCACCGCTGCCGACAGGCGAGGGGGACGTGTCTTAGTGCACGCAAGGCTCCGCCCTTTTCCCCCGGTCAGTAGTAGAAACGACTCGGATGTTCGAGAGAAATCTTCGGCATGGATGACTCATTCCCTCGGCGCACGCCGTGCCGGTGAGCGGTGGTGGAGGAAAGAGAGAGCCACGCGCTCAGCGGGGGTTTTCCTTCTCCCCCGTTCGGCTAGTGCCAGCGAGACGCCGTGCGCGCGGCCTTGCTTTTCTTTGTTTCAAAAATGCGCCGAATTTTGTGACAACAATTCGATAGTATTCTTGCGAAAAAAAGTTTTATACCAGCGGCTGAGATTCATGCCGCAACATTATTTAGGGATATCATAAATAGTCTCTTTGCAACATGTTGCTGAAAATAACATGAATTCATATGTTACAGCTGAGCGACGCCAAATAATGAAAAAGTATCCTTTGGGGCATATCAGGTGAAAATTAGTGTGCGTATCTTAACAATAAAGTGCAGTTTCTTTCTGGAATAAATGTGTGGCGCTTTTAGAAGTGTATAGATTAAAACCATTCATGTTAATGTAATAGGTGATATTCTTGTTTTGACATTGATTTGATGACTCTTCTCTTCCGTTTACACTTCATTGTGACCTTCCTAATGACGTCATTTCTGCAACCAACGAAATTATGTGCAGATGAAAAAGAAATTGATCACCCTAATTGGCATATGAAGTCGAAAATGCGTGACGCGTATCCCCTTGCTGCTGTTTCCTCTCCAAACCAGTAGAGATGGACTCTACCGATTTTTTCCGACGTTTTTCAGGAGACACATGCGTTGGAGACGGCGGTGGTCCACTCATGGATGGAGTTAAGGACGAAGAGATCATTTGGACTCAGGTGAGTGGCCGTGGTGCCCATAACACTTGCCTGATCACTGCGTTGCAGGATGTAATGAAAACACCTTGAAAAACACTAAGACGGATGATGAAGAACTTGGCGCCGCAAAACGGCCTATTTAATTGTGAATCTTTTCATTCCCACCTGCTCAGACTGTCTGCTTGTCCTTTTTTCCTTGGGCAGAAACATCACATCAAAACGGCCAATTATTTTAAAGAACTTGTTTTGAAAGCGAGCAAAAGAATGACGATTTACTTGTGGTTTCGACGCCACAGGTGGGCCATGAGACAGAATGTAGTTGAGGCGTAGAAAAATGAATAAGAAAATTTCCCTTTGCCGCACCACTACTGTATGGAGGGTGTAAACCCAATAGTAATATAAAAGATTTGGCCCGTGACCAACTGAGATTTTGCCACCCGAAGGTGGAAAGAAACCAATAGGGAAGCTCTAACTACAGCGACCCACCGCCGAGGGAGCGGGCCCGGGGAGACGCCCCTAATCTCCCCTAGGAAGTAGAGGGGTGGGATGGGCTATAGGAACGGGAAATGGGAACATGGTTTGGGTTATGGGAAATAGGTTGGATTGGGGACAGCAGGTTTTTGGCCATATTTGATTGATCCGGAGCTCGTTTTAGGCCTTCTTAGAGGACGAGCACACAAATTTCCCCAATAGTGGGGCCCTCGGCTCAAGCGTACTGCCATTCCACAGAGAACATTTTGCCGGAGTCTCTGACCGTCAGAGACAGGGAAACCTAACAGAGCCTCGAGTAGGATCCCCTCCCCCAAGCCCGGTTCCGCGACCCCGACCGTCCCACAGTGCTAAGATGACAGAGTTTTCACACCACGCATTCAGTGCTTCAGCTCTTTCTCCAAGGTAGTCGCACACACAGCGGAAACCCTTTCACAGTTTTCGGGGCATCGCACTACCGGCGTTCGCCCCTTACAGAG
The DNA here is from genome assembly GCF_055824585.1 of Amblyomma mixtum. Taxonomy (NCBI): domain Eukaryota; kingdom Metazoa; phylum Arthropoda; class Arachnida; order Ixodida; family Ixodidae; genus Amblyomma; species Amblyomma mixtum. The sequence goes on from NC_143013.1 coordinate 114,948,847, forward strand.
TATGTGAAACTCCTACCTGGATGCTCCAACGGCTTGGAGTGTCATTTGATGTCCGCAGTTCACATCACGTGCTACCACAAGGGATATCTGCACGGGCCCCATCAACTCAATGCGAGGCAGGCTTTTCTGAGCCCGTCGAGGTATTTAGGAGCTTGATGACTCCTTGCGATTTCGTCAGGTCTACTAACCGTTACTTGGTATTAACTGCCGGGCTTTCTCAAGTTTCGGGGCTTACTGGCTCCCCGAATGAGCTACTAGCACCATCACTTTTCGTGTTTTCGGGCCTAAGGGCGACTTCCCCAAAACCCAAGCTTAGTTCGCCCAACCGCATGCCCCCGCGAGGCACCGAGCTCTTCGGAATCGGAAACCAACACGTCCGCGGCTGGGTGGTACGCCCTTCGTACCGAGAGGAGACCGTGTGGCTTTAATTTGGAAATTTCGAAACAACCGCTTCTACCGAGGCGATCACGCCGAACGGCAAAACGACTATCACAACCGCGTCTACCGGGGCACCACGCCGAAGGGCTAAACGACAAAGTCAGTTAAGCCGCCAGTTCTGACTTTTAGCGGGATGCCACGTCCCAAGTCCGTACCCAGAATTCTGACCTGCCCTCCCACTAGGGCAACGGGCATCGTGGGCGCGACATGTTCAAAATGTCGCGGAAAGACTGCTGTACCCTTTCCTGGGGATTCGCAACCCCTACAGAGTGGGCTCCGGCTATCCCACTCCGACCGCTGGCGTTGCACCGGAACAAAGCCTAGTAGCCGAAACTACACCGGCCCGAATCCTGTGGAAGGGGGGGGGGGCACGAGCAGGCCGCGCAGTCGGATTCCTGCCCCCCCACCCCGGGCCGTGAGACAGTAGAAGTTCCTCATAATTATCTCATTCTCTCATTCATTATGAGAGCTCAGGCGTTCGTGAGATCTGCGACTCTACCATGCCTTAGCCGTTAGCCGAATCGAAGGTAAGCGCACGCAGTTGGAAGATGAGGAAGGTGTTCGCATGTGCTTAGCGTGTTGGTTGGTGTTTTTAGGCACGAGTGTCGTAGGTAGAGTATAGAGCTCTATAAAACAACGCATCGCTTATATGCCTAACGCCTCCACCAAAGACGGAATCAGTATGCTAAAAAACTGTTTATCCGACCGGAGCTCGATTGTGTCTACACAGCATTTTATACGTACGCTTAGTTCAATAGAAATCCTCGTGAAACAATGAAAGGAAAAGTAATATAGTAAAAGCAATGCACGGAGGCTGTAAAGGAGCATACATGATATAGAATCTAATGGGCATGGTGAACTTTGGCGTCCCCTAAGGTCCTATTTATAACCTCTTTTGCTGACTTTTTTATCAATTATATTGTTCACATACATCATTAATGATATTGTGTTGTATACCGATCAGACAAATGTCTTCGTTTCGATCACTAACCTTCAAGATATTGAACAGAAATGAAATGTCTGTCTTCGAGAGCAGATAATTTGATTCTTTTAACTAACCTGGAAAAAATGTTTACAAGACAAATTTTATGCTTCTGCACCCAAAATAAAGGCCAATAAACTACCATATCACAATAGAATATAACAACTTAGAAATTGAACCGCTGCAGAGGCGCCGGATTCTTAGCGTGTAGTTCCGCAGCGATCTAGGCTTTACCGATAGCGTGAATAACATCACACTGAAAATGGTCACATCTCTATTTGTGATTTATCACATAGGATACCACCTGTCACTGCAGGTTAAATAACAATATTTTACCATTCCTGACTGTCTCCTAATTTCTTGCAATATTTTGGGGGCACCTGCAATAATAGTGATTCAGGTAAATTATTTGGCCTCCAAAAAACGCCTTGCGTGGTTTGTGTACGGGTCCAACTGGTGACGCAAATCTATTCAAACCTTTCACGTTCGCATGTTCCTCGCCTGTTCTAACTTCATCTTAGCGATTCCTATGGTACATACAGTCCAGGAGAAATTCAATTTTTTCCGCAGTACATAATTTCCTAGAAACAACATATGGTTTACGGGTGGTTCCCCATACACTTGAAGTTGCAGAACCGATTACAAAAGTGCACTTATCCAAGATACAACTTCGTGTACTGCAGACTGATGAATAAGAAACTCGCTCAAGAAACAACCAACGTTTTTTATTTCCTTTAGAAAAAAAAAATGAAGTTGCTCTTTCGCGTGTTTCTGCGTTACTATTAGTTTTGCTGTTACTCTGTCGATTTCACGAATGTTGCAGGCTTTTACTCGGTGCCTTTACATTTTCTGCTGTAGGGAAATTTTTTTATGACGCAAAGGATTATATTTTCTACTGCTCAGTCTCGTAAGTGTTCTGCTTAGGCAGTTCGAATATGATGAAGTGTAGTTCTGATTTTGGTTTCATTTTATGAATGTCATTCTGTTTTTTTCTCTCTTTAGTGTGACAGCGTTAAGGCTCGGGTTGTGCAAAAAATCCGGCGTCATCGTCGGCATTGTGAACGAAAAATGGGGTGGGGTACGGTGACCCAGGCGGCCGCCCCCGAAGAAGCAACCTAAGTCGGCACACCGGATGGTCAGAAAACTAACTACCCTGGCAGGCGGCAGTTAAATTAATGAGTGATCGCGAGAGGTTGCTCGGGGAGAGCGACCTGGTTCAGTCAAGAGTCACCAGTGGCAGCACCTGCCATCGCAAAACAGTTGCGCATCTCTCAAGCGCTGCACCATTGCGCAAGGAATATAAAGTTGATAACGACCAATACCGCATATATGGGCTACAACCCATGCAGCTATCGCGGCATACCCTTAAGGCGGAACTTAAGCGTCCACTTCATTTTTTTTTTGCTGCCCTAAAGTGCGCATTGGTTCTGTTTTGTAAAGTGTCTTTTTGTAAGACTGGGAGTATTCGTCCTGAGGACACACGCTTTGCTTGATCCCTTTTGGCTCTTCGCGAGGGTATATTGCAAATATAGGCAAATGCAACTAAGTAATTACCACAATTTTAAGCCCGAACTATGCATTCAAAATTATGAAGGCAATGTACGTGCCTAGTTGGAAACTACCCTGAAAGCAATTAGGAATTAAGTTCTTTCTTCTTCGCACAAGATACAAATCACCCTTACTCTAACTAGGCCCCCTTCCTACCAAGGTGTGCCACACTTTATTAAACTTTTATTTGCACTTTTCATCGCGCCACAAATGTTTCGAAATCTGCAGCTGTGTATAAAATGTCGTGATCAACTTCGCGCAGCAGTAAATATGGAAAGTTCGATCCCTTTGCTGACATCTTCTTCCGCATACAGGAGATAATTGCAAGCACAAAAAACGTATCAAGGAAACAACTCTCAAATTTCAGCTCCGAAAGGGCGAGCATACCAACGCCACGCTCGTCTCGGTAGCAGAAGGAAAAAGCCCCCTTCCCAGCCGGGCAGCCTGTTTTCGTAGCCACTGTCGGCGACGCATGCCTCGGGTGACTCAGCGGTGGCGCCGTGTTTTATCGGTAACGCAGTCCAGCATGTAACCATGTTACGATGGACCGGGTGATAACAAGGCGAAGGCTTGCACAGAGTGTGTCTAATATGCGCAGTGTGTGTCGCCACATCACCCGCCCGCGGAGTGGAGAGCCCTCAGTGCTTGTAAAAATTTGTACAGCGTACCCGACGTCCATAGAATGTAGTGACAGAAGCAGGCTGCGACATCGGGGGTGGTGGATGGACGCCTGTAAGTGCAGTGGTGTTTCCTGGTTCAGCGGAATCGATGTATTCTGGCTTCAGCCGGTCGATACAGACGCGGACAGCGTTCGCGTTAACGCGCAGGGTGAAGGTTTTGTTGTCGCGGCGGAGAACTAGATAGGGTCCGCTGTAAGGTGGGTGGAAAGGCCTGCGGACGGTGTCGTAGCGGAGAAAAGTGTGCGTGCACGTTGCCAGATCCTTGAAGACGAAAGGGGCAGTCTTACAGTGGTGACCTGCGGGTGACAGGCGGAGTGCAGCGATGGTGCGTCGGAGCCGGGCGATGAAATCGGTGGGATCTGAGGTCGTGGTGCTGGATGGCGGTGCAGAAATTTGCCTGGGAGACGGAGAGGTTCTCCGTATACGAGCTCTGCGGGTGAAGCCTGAATGTCCGGCTTGAAGGTGGCGCGAAGACCTAGGGCGACAGCTGGCATGGCTTGGAGCCAGGTTGAGTCCGGGTGGCACATGATGGCTGCTTTGAACTGTCGGTGCAAACGCTCGATCATCCCGTTGGCTCAGGGGTGGTAGCTGGTGCTCCTTGAGTGCTCGAACCCGATGGTCAGCCTGAGGAGCCTGAAAAGGTGCGATTCAAACTGTGAGCCTTGTCGGTGGTGACGCGGCGAGGGGGCCCGAAGCGAGCAATCCAGCCAGCGAAGATGGCCGAGGCGACGTCTTCCGCGGTGATTACCTCGATGGGCCATGCCTCGGGCCATCGAGTATACCGATCGATGGCGGTGAGACAGTACAGATAGGGACCAGCTGGGGGAAAGGGCCCTATGATATCAAGGTGGACGCGTTGGAACCGACCAGAGGGCTGGGGGAATGATACAAGCGGTGAAGTGACATACCTGGTGACTTCAGCGCGCTGGCATTGAATGCAGGAGCGCGCCCAGGTGCGACAATCCCGCTGCATGGAGCGACAGACATAGCGGTCGGCCACTAGGCGTGTAGAGTCGCGTATGCCTGGATGGCTGAGATGCAGCTGGTTGAAGGGGACACGGCGATGGGAAAGGGGCGCGTATGGCCTGCTTCCTGTTGTTGACATTTATTTATTTATTTATTTATTTATTTATTTATTTATTTATTTATTTATTTAATGCTGCAGAGTCGCTTGACTCCAAGCAGCCATGAGCACGGGCATGAGCACAGGTACAAATAAAAAACAAGATCTGCACGAACGTCATGCAAGAGCAGACGATGATGCGAAAAAAGAAACCAAAAAGACAACGGTGTCACATACAAAAGGCTCTCAAATTATCAACAAACGTTTCTACATTTGGGCTGTTCACTGCACACTTCGGCAATTCATTCCACTCTGCAATTGATTTGAAGAAAAATGAGTGTATGCACGAAAAGTATGCACGAAATTCTTGCAGCATTTTTCCATGGTTATAACGCGTACTTGCTCGTGAAACGGGAGTAATATAATCATGGGTGTTTATTCTGATCAGATTATTATATATTAGTTACAAAAATTTCAACCTTGTTTCAGTGCGCCTTGTCTGAAGAGATTCTAGGCCAATAGAATTGATCATAGCTGTTACACTATCTGTTCGTTTGTATCGATTGCGAATGAAACGGGCCGCTGTCCTCTGCGCTCTTTCTAATTTTTAAATATTCTTGGCCGTAAATGGGTCCTATAAACCACAAGCATATTCCAGACGAGGCCCCACCAAAGCCTATACGCTGCCAGTTTCACATGTTTTGCGGCCTTCGGCAGTTTACGCCTCAAACACCACCGAGGCTTCAGAGCTTTCCCGCATGTAATATGGATGTGAGCATCCCAGTTTAGGCAATTAGTTATCTGAACTCCAAGGTATTTCACAGACGAGGTTTCTGGAAGTGCTACGCCAGCTACACAATATGGATGTATCAGAACAGTTTTCTTCTTACAAATTCTAAGTACGGAACATTTATTAACGTTAAGAAACATAACCCATTGGTTGCACCAATTTGAGATCTTCTGCAGGTTACTGTTAAGCTTAATTTCGTCCGATGTGGAGTTAACTAAGGAATATAAGACGCAGTCATCTGCAAATAGTTTAACTCTAACTTCGAAATCAACCACATTAATTATGTCATTTACGTAAACTAAAAATAGGATAGGCCCCAGAACTGATCCTTGCGGAACACCAGATGAAACCAAAAGTTCATCAGAGTACTCATCGTTAACACGAACATATTGAAATCTGTCTTCTGAGTAGGCTCTAATGAGGTCAATAATATTAGGATTGATTCTGGCAGTATAAATTTTTTGTATGAGTTTAATGTGCGGAACCTTATCAAAGGCTTTGGCGAAGTCAAGAAAAACAGCGTACAGAGGGAAAAACGCATGCCTAGAACAACCAAACTGTGTGTTCCGGAGCTCCCAAAGCCGCTGCGACCAAGACAGCAAAAAATGACGTTGAACTTCTATGAGTTTAACAGCACATGTTTATCTCCAGACCATTTTTAACCAAATCTTATGGCTAGTTATTGCGTGTTACGAACGAAACACGATCAGAGCGTGTTCTAGGCATGCGTTTTGCCCTCTGTACATTTGTTGTTTGTTATTAACTGCAATAAAAAAATCATGGCAAGTGGTTATCAGTTGTGAGACCGTAGATAAACCAGCAATCCGTTTCAGAAGCGATGTCAGATATAAAAGAAGGATTGCGAAAAATGGAAGATCAGACATCAGTTTTCGAGCACTGGCAGCAGGACATGAACGCTTTGCGTGCCACAGTAGAGCGCCTCGAGAATGAAAATATCGCACTTCGATCCCGTCTTGATGACGGAGAAGACCGATCTCGGCGGAACACTCTGGTTTTTTTTAGGGTATATATGACAGCGCAGAAAAAACGTGGTCCGAGTCGGAGGAACAACTTCTAGATTTAATAAACAATACCATGAACACTGATATCAGTCAGTCAGACATTTCCCGCGCGCATAGAATTGGGCGTTTCGTAACAGGAAAACCCGTCTGCTTGTAGCAACGTTTCAAAACTACAAAACGAAAGAACTAGTCTTTTCAAAACGTGAGCTGTGGAAGAATACCGGAAAAGGAATGAAAGGAGACTTCTGCCAAGCCACGCGCACTATCAGAAAAAAACTAATAGAGTATGGTAAATCCAAGGGCAGCACATCTTTTAAACTTGGGTATAAAAAACTGTTTATGGATTGAAAGTGCTACACATATGACGAGAATCGGGGTACTATCCGTGAAATCGGTAATTCCTCTGAAGGCACAACTAAAGCCACAATTTAAAACACTACTGAAAACTCAACCGAGGCTCATGGCCGACCTCTCCGTTCTGGTCGCGCGCGATCGAAAAGATAGGACCACCAGAGGGGAGGCGCTTCGAAAAGCTTCGACTACTCTCTCCTGTACACGAGCATTCGTAGTCTTTATCCCAAAAAGAAATGTAGAGGGCACTTTGACTGTCTAAAGTGCGTAGAGGCGAAAGCGTTTTCCGCACCACTTTCGCTGCTTCTGTGGCACTGGTGGCGTCACGTATAATTGAGTACTAATAACTAAGTGATGACAAATCACTAATTAATGGTTAATCACTGATTAATGCCTGAATGCTAATTACCTGCTAATTAATGGCGCTTAAGCTTCGCCTTTAGGAGTGGAACGCGACCGCTTGTTGTAGCGCTGCCAGGGAGTCCACGGAAAGCCACCACCCGCCCGGCGCGATGCCTTGCCCTTTGAACGCAACGCTTTTTGAGGAAAGGAAATGGCGCAGTAATTCTCTATCATCTCGGTAGACACCTGAACCGCACCGTACAGGAAGGGAGGAAGTGGGAGTGAAAGAAGAAAGAGAAAGAGGAGCCGTGATGAATAAAATGAAAATTGTATTTGAGGAAAGGAAATTACGCAGTAGCTGTCTCACGTATCTCGGTGGACACCCGTCAAAATTCAGGGGGCACTTTTTTTACCTAAAGTGTGGTCACTGATGTGTGGTTAAGATGTTAAGCTTCGCCTCTAAGAGTGGAACGCGACAGCGTCTTGCAACGCTGCCAGGGAGTCCGAAGAACGCCATCGCCCATTCGGTTCTACACCTCGCTCGTCGGTAAATTGGTTTCTCAGGAAAGGAAATGGATCTGTCTCTCATATCTCGGTGGACACCTAAACCTCGCCGGAAGGGAAGGGAGGAGGATGAGAGTGAGCAAAGTCATCGTATTCACTAGACGTGCCTTTGTTCATTCCAAACCATCGAGCTGGCATGGCGGAGTGTATAGCACGCTCGTCTCGCACGCCAAAGACAAGACCGGGGTTCGATTCCCGAGCTCGACCAATTTCCTACTCGGTTTTATTTATTTATCTGGCCTGACTAGTAAAGTTAATTAGGATAATTGGGTAAATAAGCAATTAAGTAAGCTGAGTGCCACTTACTAGGAGCGTCACTATACGATCCCTTCAATTGGTTGCATGGTTACTAGCCAAAGTACAATTAACCCCGTTTGAAATTCGCGCACTGTGACGTCACGACCGTTTAGACCAATTGAAAAGCGTGACATTTCTGTCGACAACTGCTGCTTACAACGATGAGACATTAAAGGCTTCCGCCTTAAAAGCTTGAGTTATGCGCTATGATCGATGACTGTAACGCTGATATTGTTACGTAAATGTAGGCACACAAGGAGTAGTAACTGAGGGATGCTGACAACAACTCAATCGAACCACTGCCGGCCAACGGCGCACAGATCACACTTCGTCCTCTTCGCGCTCATTGCACGAGCCCAGCACTGTCTTCTTCGTTGTCCACTGACAATATCATTGTATTAACACAAACTTGGCTAAATAGCAAAATAACGAATAATGAATTGTTTAAATGTGGCAATCAGTATGTTGTCTTTCGGAGTGACCGAACTGCCAGAGTTGGTGGCGGTGTCCTAATTGCTATTAATGAGTGTATTGACTGCTTTCTAGCACCTATTGCTACGAATTTAGAGCTAATCTGGTGCTGCATAAATCTTAATTTTCAAAAAGTAATTCTAGGTGCATGTTACCGATCCCCCTCGACGGACACATCATTTTGCGATGACCTACACGATTCCTTAAATCAGATTATCACCCGTTTCCCTGCAGCTGAAATCTTGCTCTTGGGCGACTTCAATTTTCCGAATATTGTCTGGTCACATAACAATCCCTTTTCTACCCCATCATCCGCTGAATCCAACTTGTTTCTTTCCATTTGTTCAGACTTCAGCCTATCACAGATTGCTAGTCTTCCCACACGTGTAACGCAAAACAGATCATCACAACTTGACCTTATTCTTACGTCATCAGCGGATAACTTATCCGCGTTTTCTACCTGCCTGGGCTGAGCGATCATGATATCTTACACTTCACGCTAACTGTGACTCAAACAAAAATTAGCCGACAGAAAAGAAAATTTCGTGATTATAACAAAGCTGCTTACACCACCATCAACAGTGAACTCTGCTCATTTTTAGATGTTTTTTTGCCGCTCTGTCAGGATCGGCCCATAGAAACTAACTGGCGTATGTTCAAAGAAAAATTTTCAGAATTAATCAGCCGACACGTCCCTCTTAGAACCGCCTACACCAGCAGTAAAGTCCCTTGGTATAACACATACTTAAACAGGTTATCCAACAAAAAAAAAACTTTTATTCCGTTCAGCTAAACAGTCTTCCAAACCGACAGCTTGGCTAGCGTACAAAAAAGTGGCAAAGTCTTATAATACTTCTTTAAGGTCAACTAAATTTTCATTTTTGAACACTACTCTTCCTCAATTATTAAAGACGAATCCAAAACGTTTTTAGAATGTTATACGAGGAAGTACTAATAAGGACGGCTTATCCCTACTCACAAGTTCCGGGCAATCAGTACGGCCTCACCTTTGTTCCAAAGTACTTAACGACACATTCGTTCAGTCATTTTCATTCCCTGTGCTTACCAATCAGATGCCAGCTATAAATGCTACCAATTATCACCTCATGGAACCCATAATATTTGAAGCAACTGGCATCAAAGCCATAATAAACAAATTAAAACCCAAATTATCTTGTGGAGTGGACGAGATCAATGTTAAATTTTTGCAACATCCCTGGAATACTGTTCAATCATACTACAGTGCATTTTTTCTCAGTCGTATAACTCTGGCAGTATACCTCATGATTGGAAAACTGGAAAAGTAATCCCCATCCAAAAGTCAGGTCCAACACATAATCCGCTCAACTACAGGCCCATTTCCCTTACATCCGTACCGTGTAAAATTATGGAACACATTATATACACGCATCTAGTTACCTTTCTTGAAGATAACAACTTTTTTCCAGTGTGCAGCATGGATTCCGTAAAAATTTCTCTTCTGAAACTCAGCTAGTCTCTTTCACTAATGATTTGCATGCCTATCTAGACGTTGGTTTTTCAATTGATTGCATATTCCTCGATTTCTCGGAAGCTTTTGACAAAGTTAACCATAACTTCTTCATGAACTAAGCTTCCTAAACATAGACCCTGCAATAATTGAATGGATTAATGCTTTCCTCGCATCCCGCGTTCAGTTTGTAACCACTAATGAAGTGAACTCACCCTCCGCCTCAGTTCAATCCGGCGTTCTGCAAGGGTCAGTTCTAGGTCCTCTCTTATTCCTCATTTACATAAATGACTTACCTTCTCACGTTTCTTCCAAATTTGTCTTTTTGCAGACGACTGTGTTTTATACCGTAAACTAACTGATGCTTCAGATGCTTTATTAATTCAGAATGACCTCAATAATGTTGTGGAATGGTGTAATACATGGTGCATGCAATTAAATATTAACAAATGCAAATCAATGAGGGTGTCTCGCACTAACCACATAAGTCTTACATATATGCTAATAACGTCTCATTAGAATCGGTGACATCATACCGGTATCTGGGAGTTCTCATTACCAAAAATTCAGGGGGCACTTTGACTGTCTAAAGTGGGTAGAGGCGGAAGCGTTTTCCGCACCACCTTCGCTGTTTCTGTGGCACTGGTGGCGTCACATGTAATTCATTGCTAATTACTAAGTGATTACAAATCACTAATTAATGGTTAATTAGTGATTAATGCCATAATTCAAATTAACTGCTAATTAATGACGCTTAAGCTTCGCCTTTAGGAGTGGAACGCGACAGCGCGTTGTAGCGCTGCCAGGGAGTCCACGGAACGCCACCACCCGTTCGGCGCGATGCCTTGCCCTTTGAACGCAACGCTTTTTGAGGAAAGGAAATGGCGCAGTAATTCTCTGTCATCTCAGTGGACACCTGAACCGCACCGTAGAGGAAGGGAGGAAGTGGGAGTGAAAGAAGATAGATAAAGAGGAGCCGTAGTGACGAAAATGAAAATTGTATTTGAGGAAAGGAAATTACGCAGTAACTGTGTCACAAAATTCAGGGGGCACTTTTTTGACCTAAAGTGTGGTCACTGATGTGTGGTTAAGATGTTACGCTTCGCCCCTAAGAGTGGAACGCGACAGCGTCTTGCAACGCTGCCAAGGAGTCCATAGAACGCCATCGCCCACTCGATTCTACTCCTCGCTCGTCGGTAAATTGGTTTTTGAGGAAAGGAAATGTATCTGTCTCTCATTTGTCGGTGGACACCTAAACCTCGCCGGAAGGGAATGGAAGAGGATGAGAGTGAGTGAAGACACCGTATTCACTAGACGCGCCTTTGTTGATTCCAAACGATCGAGCTGGCATGGCGGATCATTCGAGCTTCCGGCCACCGAGCGTGACGGACGCAGGATCATGAGCTCCGGCGGAGCGGCGATAGCGGCACTTGCTGGCCGCGGAAACAGGTTAGCTGCCGACGCAGATCAGGAATATGAAATTGTGTTGCCTACCTTGCCTACAGGACGTGTTGTTCTTAACACGGTGTTTCTTCACGGAGACGTGAGAGCGAGGCCCTACAGGGTGGAAGATTTTCGGGACGCCCTGGCCAACGCTGGTGCGCTCCCCGACGTCGTGGCGTTGGGGGCGTATCAGATTAACCACGTGTGGGCGGTGACGAAGAGCACCTCAGAAGCTGCGAAGAAACTTGCTGCCTGCAAAGAGCTACAAGTGAAAGGGCGCCGGTGCATTATTTTCGACCCTGAAGATCAGCAGGTAAAGCTGCGCCTGCATTGGATGCTGCATGGTGTGGCGGACGAAGACATCCGGACTGCTTTCGCAGCGTTCGGCAACGTGACGGAGGTGACGCGGGAGCGTTGGCGTGTCCAAGGCTTGAAGGAGAAAGGCTCGACCACCAGGACCGTGCTACTGAAGTTGAAGCCGGGAATTAAGGTGGATGATTTGCCACACCAGGTCCGAGTAGCCGGTGAGCTGGCCCTCGTTGTTGTCCCTGGGCGACCGATGCAGTGCCTGCGTTGCCACGGCACGGGTCACGTTCGCCGCGACTGCAAGGTGCCCAGGTGTTCCCTGTGCAGGCGCTACGGACACGTGGACGCGGACTGCGTCCGTACCTACGCGTCAGCTAACGGGGTCGGAAAGGCGAACGACACTGCGGAACTCATGGACATCGCCGAGGAGGAGGAAGCAGCCACTGGTACGGACGAGGCGGGCAAGTCGGCTTCCACACTTGCGACGTCAGGGACTCCCAGTGACGACACCAAAGCGGCCGACGAACCAGAGAGCCAACAGCTGACGGGAGGCTCCCTCGGCGTCTCTAACGAGACGCCAGAGAACGGAGCGTGCCCATCAGAGCCCGTAGTCGTCGAGGGAAAGGACCTGAACGAGGACCACCACGAGAATACCGGCGCCCGCACAACAAGCGTCACGCCCCCCCTTAACACCCCGGCGAAGCGTTCCCATGACCAGGCCAGCCCTGAAGGGGACAAAGTGGTAGCACCCGGCGTCGAGGAGCCCCCTGCAAAGACGACTCAAGCCCGGCGTTCGTCGTTACGGCCACGCCCAAACCATGCTGCTGACAAATGGTACTCCTCCGCAGGCAAGGTCCTACTCGAGCAGACTGATGTTCTTGCGCCGGATGATACCGGCGGCCACAGTGGCGTCTAGCGGCGCGCTAGACGTGGAAGGTAAGCACCATGCTGTTGGTTCCTTCCTCTTGCGTAAAAATGGCTCCAGCCTCCGCCTTTAGAGTCGCCACATTGAATGTGAGGGGCCTGGCGGCAAGGAAAAAACAAGGTCAGGTGTACCGACTTATTACGGAGCGCGAGATAGATGTATTGGCCGTGCAGGAGACGAAAGTGGACGGCAACGAAGGAACCGACAGCATGGTGCGACGTTTCACGACTAGATTTTATGCTGTCGTCAGTAAAGCAGTGGGAACATCGGCTGGATGCGTGCTTTTTGTAAAGAAGATGCCGGGGCTAGAGGTGCAGGCTTATTTTTCGTGTGTGTATGGCCGGTGTATTGTGCTTGATTTTTGTCTGAACGGCAATGAGTGGCGCATTGTTACTGTGTACGCGCCGAATGTGGTTGAGGAAAGGGTTGCCTTTTTCCAAAGCCTCCAAGAGCGCCTTTGTACGGAGAGGCGGCTCATTGTATTAGGCGACTTCAATTGTGCTCTTAATGCGCGCGATAGGTCAAGCATCCGGGGGTTTCGAGACAGGAGCACTGAAGTGTTGATGCGAATGATCGAGAACGGAAACCTTGAGGATGTGGCTGAACTTATTGAGGGTGCGCGGACAGTGCAGTTCACTCATTTCCAGGGCTCAAGCCATGCACGGCTGGACCGCATTTACGCATCAGTCGACCTTGCCCCTGTTTTCAACCATTATGAAGTTGTGGGAGTCTCCTTCTCAGACCACTGTTTAGTTGAGTGCTGCCTGGGAAGTGTGAACCGAAGCAAGGCATTTTCGTGGGAAATGTGGAAGCTAAACAACACGCTTCTTCAAGACGAAATCTACTACAGAGCAGTAAAGGATGAAATAGGTAAAATAAATCCGCGCAAGAACCTGAAGATTTGGCAACAGTGGGAGCTAAGTAAAGAATCTTTAAAAATCAAAGCAATAGAAAGGGCGACATGTATCCGTTATAAGGAAAAACAAGACGAAGCTGAGCTAAGGGCACTGCTTCAAACGCTGATGAAGCAGGAATGCAAAGAGCCTGGGAAATGGATAGAAGATGTCAGGAAAACAAAACAAAAGATAGAGCTTATGGAAGAACGGCGTTATCGCGGAGCACTAGTGAGGGCAAGGGCGGAAGACACAGCTGCTGGTGAAGCGCCATCGAAACGTGCTCTTGGGCTAGAAAAAGCGCGCGCTGAAAGAAATCACATCGATAAAATAGAATTGAGGGGTATCTTATCGGCAGACACTGACCACATCAAAGAAGCTTTAATGAATACTACCAGAGGCTTTTTTCATCGATTCCTGTAGACGCAGTAGCCTTTACGCATCAGTTTCTTGGTGTAATGCCACGGCTTGACGAAGAAAGCAAAAAGAAAATGGAACTAACAATAACTCACAGCGAGGTAGAGCACGCGATAGATCAGTTAAACCTAGGAAAATCACCAGGACCAGATGGATTCAGTGCGGCATTTTATAAAGAATTTAAGCACGAAATTGCCCAGTGCTGTGTACAATTTTCAATGAAGCCTATAAAATAAACGTATTGCCTCCGTCTTTTGGGATCTCCCATACAGTGCTCATACCTAAAACGGATGATATAGAGAAATTACAATTGGTTACAGCGTATCGACCCATAGCACTCACTAATGTGGACTACAAAATTTTTATGAAGGTATTGGCGCGTAGACTGCAGACAGTGATATCTGATATTGTTGGACCCCACCAGCCATGTGGAATCAAAGGGCGCTCAGTTTTTTCCAACATTCACAAAGCGCGCAGTATGCTTGAAAGCTGTGACGACATCAATGGGCGAGTAGCGATGCTTCAGATTGATCTTGAAAAGGCATTTGATTGTGTTTCTCATGAAATTTTGTTTACCGTTTTAGACCATGTGAACGTCGGTTCAGTTATCCGTAAGGGTGTAGCCCTGGCGTATCGAAACTGCACGACGAGACTGATTGTTAACAAGAGTTTGGGGCCCCCATTAGCGTGCAGCGTTCGGTGCGTCAGGGCTGCCCCCTCAGCCCTCTCTTGTTTTGTATTTACATCGAAACGCTGTGCATGAAAATCATAGAAAACAATAGTATTAATGGCTTTAGGTTACAAGCAGCTGAAGTTAAGCTGCTGGCCTATGCAGATGACGTTGCAGTATTTACGGTTGATCAGGGGAGCATAAGTGAAGCTCTCGGGTGTGTACGCGCGTTCAGCGAAGTCACAGGTAGCGGGGTTAACTGGTCCAAGTGCCTTGGCCTCTGGCATGGATGGTGGCGATCCCACCCGGACCATTTCGCCAACGTACCGTGGGCGACGACCCCTGGCAAGTATTTGGGCGTTCCGCTCGATGCTTATCGCGATAGCGAGGACTATTGGAAAGAGCAAACTAAAGACGCACGTGACCGAGCTACAGTCTGCAATCTTTTTTTTATTAGCAAACTCTGGTATGTGATGCAGGTTTTGCATTGCTCGCGTGTGAACGTTCAGAAGCTACACAGGATTTTTGCAGTTTTCATATGGGCGTCCGAATGGGAACGTTGTAGCAGAACGAACCTGTTCCGGAGGGTAAAAGATGGGGGGCTAGGGCTAGGGCACCTCTTCTTAAGGCAACTGGTGAACCGTTTTTTGTTTTTTCGCGACGTCACAGACCCGTTCTTGCGCACCGTGTGCCAAGTGAAGCTGCGGCGATTGCTGCCGGAGTTTGTGGTATCCACAGAAGAGCTCTCTGGTGGAACTTTTGGTTACTACAAAGAGATTGTAGCAAGCGTTCGGTTTCTTTCGGCACGTTTTTCCACCGATTATTTGTGGAAAAGCAAAAGGAAAAAGTTGTACAATGATCTTTGTTATATTGTTTTCCCAGAGCCCATGTACAGGGCCTTGTACAGTGGAGGCCCGGGAGGGGATGTTTTAAAAAGGGTGAAGAAAATGCAGGTGCCACCAGGAGTAAAGACTTTCTTTTTTAAGTTACATACCGGGACGTTACCAGTTAAAAAGTTTCTAGAGGGAAAGGATTTCTTTTTACCGTGGGGATCGAACTGCTTAATTTGTAAACAGCCTGAAACAATAGACCATGTTTTTTTGCACTGCTGGGAAGGGGCTTATTTTTGGGACGTGTTACAAAGGACCATAAAGAAAGAGCTACCACTTGACGCGCACGGAATTCGCTACTTAAGCACTGATAATGAGGATGGGGTACCTTTTGATCTCATAATGCTCTTGGGCCTCCACTGTATATGGCGCTCCAGAATGGCAGGCTACCATTGTGACAAAGACGCACGACCGGCCCGAATTTATTTTCGGGAAAGCATGGACTGGTTTCTTGCAATCCAAAAAGCAGCTGCGGAGCCTCCCGAGTGGCTATCAAGACTAGAGCCGTTGTGTATGTTGCGGGAATTTTAAGCTGACGAAGCCAGTCTCGTGCTGGCTGACCACGACAGTGTCGTATGTATATAGCGTTATGTGTATTTTTGTTGTGCAATGTTATGAGCCAAAGACAGGCAATAAAGAAAAAAAAAACTGGCATGGCGGAGTGGATAGCGTGCTCGTCTCTCACGCCGAAGACCGGGGTTCGATTCCTGAGCTCGACCAATTTCTTAATCGGTTTTATTTATTTATATGGCCTGACTAGTAAAGCTAATTAGGCTAATTGGGTAATTAAGCAATTAACTAAGGTCAGTCCCACATAACTAACTAATTAATTAATATATAATTAATTATTTAACCCACCCAATTAACTAAGCTCAGTCTCAGTCAGGAGTAAAGACTGTTTTAAGTTACACACCGGGACGTTACCAGTTAAAAAGTTTCTAGAGGGAAATGATTTCTTTTTACCGTGGGGATCGAACTGCTTAATTTGTAAACAGCCTGAAACAATAGACCATGTTTTTTTGCATTGCTGGGAAGGGGTTTATTTTTGGGACGTGTTACAAAGGACCATAAAGAAAGAGCTACCACTTGACGCGCACGGAATTCGCTATTTAAGCACTGATAATGAGGATGGGGCACCTTTTGATCTCATAATGCTCTTGGGCCTCCACTGTATATGGCGCTCCAGAATGGCAGGCTACCATTGTGACAAAGACGCACGACCGGCCCGAATTTATTTTCGGGAAAGCATGGACTGGTTTGTTGCAATCCAAAAAGCAGCTGCGGAGCCTCCCGATGGCTCTCAAGACTAGAGCCGTTGTGTATGTTGCGGGAATTTTAAGCTGACGAAGCCAGTCTCGTGCTGGCCGACCACGACAGTGTCGTATGTATATAGCGTTATGTGTATTTTTGTTGTGCAATGTCATGAGCCAAAGACAGGCAATAAAGAAAAAAAAAAGCTGGCATGGCGGAGTGGATAGCATGCTCGTCTCTCACGCCGAAGTCCGGGGTTCGATTCCTGAGCTCGACCAATTTCTTAATCGGTTTTATTTATTTATATGGCCTGACTAGTAAGGCTAATTAGGCTAATTGGGTAATTAAGCAATTAACTAAGGTCAGTCCCACTTACTTGGAGCATCACTATACGATCCCTTCAATTGGTTGCATGGTTACTAGCCAAAGTACAATTGGCCCCGTTTGAAATTCGCGCACTGTGACGTCACGACCGTTTCCACCAATTGAAAAGCGTGAAATTTTCTGTCGACAAGTGCTGCTTACAACGATGAGACATTAAAGGCTTCCGCCTTAATAATCTATCTTGGAAATTGCATGTCAATTATATCATCTCTAAAGCCAGTAGCACCCTTGGATATATACGCCGTAATTTCCGCCTTGCACCATCATCATTAAAATTATTATTGTACACAACTTACATTCGTCCACAGCTTGAATACGCGTCATCTGTCTGGGATCCCGGTCACGTAACACTCATACATTCTCTTGGGGCAATACAAAATTGCTCAGCCCGGTTTATCTTAAACAACTATCAAAGGACTGCTAGTGTTACTAATATGGAAACCTACTTACAACTACCACTTTTTTCGACCCGAAGAAAGCTATCTCGCCTGTCTCTCTTTCATAAAATATACCACCATAACGCAACCTTGCGCTACCTTTGGGTTCATCCAACGTCACACATTTCAACTCGCCGTGATCACAGCAAAAAGCTACATATTCCACACTCAAATACGCTTACATATTCATACTCGTTTATTCCTCGGACAAGCAATGACTGGAATAACCTACCAGCATCACTAACAAGCATATCTGAAATTTAGAACTTTAAATCGGCATTTCAAAGTTTTTTTTCATAGCTAGTGCTCACATCCTCATCATGGCGTTCATAGATGGTGTTCATATTCCCATTACGACTGTTTGTTTATTAGGAACTGCATTCCTTGTTTATTATTTGTTTTCTTTGTGATATTTTTCTGTCTTTATTAACACCGCTACCGATTTCGTATTTTACTCTTTGTACCTTTTGTTCTTTTTCATTCTTTTTGTATGCTTACTTTTGTTTTGTACTGGTTTTACAGAGATTGTATATATTTTTTACTGAGAACTTTTTTGTGTACAGTGTGTATGCCTCTGCATCCGCCCCTCCCCTCTATAATTTACATTTGTACCCTGAGGGTATAATAAATACATAAATAAATAAATAAATATACCACGACTAAATTCATGCTGCTCATCACATAAAAAATGGGTCGATTCCAAAAATTTCTTCAGAGCTCGGCAGATGACATGCTCGAACATTTTGCAACTGGTCGAGATCAAAGATATTGGGCTATAATTAGATAGGCGAGATGGGTCACTGCCTTTAAAACAAGTAAGACTCGTGCGGTTTTTGTATTCCGACAGGTCTGCGCACTGAGACAGACAAGCGTTGAAAATAATCTCCAGGTAATGTGATAACCACTCTGTGTAACGGCGGAGAAACGCTGGAGGGGTGTTATCAGGCCCACTAGACTTTTTGACGTCAAGTTTCAGAAGAAGATTCAAAATACCTTCGCGGGAGATAGTAACATCTGGCATTAAAGAAATGTAGCCGTCTGGCTTAGAAGGAAAACTCGAGATTTTATCAGTATACACTGATTGGAAATACTCATTAAACACACAAGCCGTATCTTTTGACCCTGTGAAAGGTGAACCATCAACTATTAATGACACATCGCGTTGTTTATCGCCATTAATGTATCGCCAGAACTTCTCCGGTGCTTCACTCAGAAAGCGCCCAAGCGTAACATTAAAAAAGGAATCCTTAGCTTGATTGATCTTGTTTCTCAATAGACTGCCTAGCATGCTCTCATTAGACTCATTCTAATTACGTGAACGCCTCATTCGCTTCAGCTTACGTTTAGTGTGGATAATATCCCGCGTAATCCATGGGTTATGTTTTTTTTCTTAATAACACTAGGAACATACATTGCAAAGCAATGGAGGCATATCTTGTTAAACATACACCATAACACATTTACATTCTCCTCAGCCCTAAAGCTGTCAAGTTGGGTCTCTAGAAAATCAAAAATTCCTACATCATAAGCTCTATTAAAATTTTTCACAACCATGGGACGCTTTTTGCTGTCAACGTAAACTGATAAGAAAAAAACACAGGAAACAAGATTAGGATCAGATACACCCTTCAAAACATCAACAGAAATACACTTAAGGGCAGAACTAATGAACAGTAGGTCAAGTATGCGGGATGCAGAGGCACAGATCCTGGTTGGTCTGTCAGCAATCTGGGTCAGATTACACGTGAAGGCATCTGGGTCAGATTACACGTGTAGTCGTTGTCAATCCAGGTATGGGGACTTGTTGAAGCTGTAGTGAGGACCCGCCCTTTAGAAGTTCTTGCAGGTCTACGTCCGTAGTCTGAGCCTCGGCGAGGACGTCAGCTATTATTTGCGAAGAGCTGATAGCTGCGACACGTGAAAGCGCGTCGGCGACCGCGTTGTCCATTCCGCTGACATGTTTGATGTCGGTGGTAAACTGGGCAATGAACGAGATCTGGTTCTGCTGGACCGGCGGGAGTTTGGCGCGGCGTTGAGAGAAGGCGTAGGTGAGAGGCTTATGGTCAGCGCAGATAGTGCAGTGCTGTGCTTCGAGAATGTGGCGAAAGTGTTGAACTGCTTCGTATATCGCCAGAAGTTTTCTGTACTAAGCTGGCGAACTCGAAGAGGCGGGGGTCGTGGTTTCGTTTGTGGGCCGTGCCGCAGAAGGGGTCGTTTTCCGAGCTGAGAGTTTCTTGGAGAAGAACGCCAAGGGATGCCAGGTGTTGTCTACGCGTTGCATAAGGGCGGCGCCGACGGCGAAGTTAGAGGCGTCTGTGAAGAGCCCCAAAAGAGCGTCTGGCACGGGATGGGAGAGAAGCGTGGCGGTGAAGAAAGCAGCTTTTTAATTTTCCAAAAGTTGCGTTAAAGCCGGTGTCCACGTGATTGGATTCCTCGTAGAGCAGCCAAGGCATCATGAAGGGGAGCCTGGTAGTCGGCTGCGTGTGGCAAGAAACGCCTGTAAAAGTTCAGCATGCTGAGGAAACAGGAAGGTCTTTAGCGGTCGTTGGTTGGGGATAATTTTGCGGGTCTTAGATGCGTTGAGGCAAAGGTCGAGTTCCCTCTGATGAAACTTCATGGCCGAGGAATTTGATGACTGAAGCGCCGAGCGTGTCTTTGGGACAGTGACGAGTAGGCCGTGGTCATCGAGGCGTTGGAAAAGTAGACGAAAGTGCGTCTGGTGTTCGTCGCCGTTAGGAGAAAAGACCAATATGTCGTCAACATAAAAGACGCAGAAGTCGCGGCCGCGGACGACTTCGTCGATGAAGCGTTGAAAAGTTTGCCCAGCGTTCCTTAGGCCAAAGCTCATGAAGGGAAATTCGAAGAAGCGGAAAGGGGCAATGATTGCGGTTTTCGCGACGTCGTCCAGGTTGACGGGTTCCTGCGTGTAGGCCCTCACCAAATCTAGCACGGAGAAAAGGTGGCAGCCATAAAAGGTGGCGAAGTCCTGCATGTGGTGAACGGGGTACCTGTCCGTAATGGTGCGGGCGCTGAGGGCACGGTAGTCCCCACAGGGCCGCCAGCCTTCGGTCTTGTTCGGGACAAGGTGAAGTGGCGAGATCCGTGGGCCGTCGCAGCGGCGGGCGATTCCCTCACGGAGCATGGCTTCGAACTCTGCTTTGGCTATGCTCATGCGGTCCGGAGGAAGGCGACAGGCGCGACAGAAAACCGGGGGGTCTGGGGTGGTCCGGATATAGCACAGAGGTGTGCTGCACATCACGTGGCAACCCGCTAGAGCTAAAGCCCCTCGATAATTTGAAAGTAGCGTCTTTCTGTGAACTATGCCGCCGCGCCGCGCACCCTCGCCGATCCTCCTCTCTCACCTCTCTCATCGGCGCTTTTCTCAACGGTGATTGGCTCCGCGGGCGGTCTCCGGGAAAAGCGCGCGGAAAGTTCGCTCTTTTTGTGTTTTCATTTTTCGTCGGCGCCATTTTTTGGCCAGCCGCCGCTGCTATGACACAATGCAAGCGCATTGCGCGCTTGCACTACGCGTTATTCGGGCTCTTTTAGTGCAGCGCTACGCCGAGTTGCTGCGCATTTCAGTGCGCAAGCCGGCGTGAAAAAGCCTTTGTTCTTTCCGCGATTCCGAGCGGCAAGAAAGACAGCATTAGAAGAAAAAAGCGGCTGCACAACATCGGCCGCAAGAACTTTACCACGACGAAGACTGCCCACCTCTGCGAGCAACTGTGCATTTCTTCCAAGTGACTGTGTATACTGAAACTGCATGCATGCGCATCACAAAGCCAACAACATCACGTTTAATTCACTGATCATTTTGCGTTGTTATGCGTGTTATTGTTGTCACTTCATGGTTCCGCTCAACGTGTTATAACAAGCAAAAGTGTTGGTATGCGTGCAGCGGTGTCCGCGGTGCGGTAAATTTTTCGAACCTCTGGTAATGGTGCACATCGCAGTAATGTGGCGCATGTCCCGAGCGAGATTTAACCTAGATTTTTTTTATGAATTCAACTTGTCTAATGATCTACGCTTATTTCTTGTTTTGCTGAACCGTTACGCTTCTACCAGGTGAGATTATCAATGCCACATTCTCGGAAAAGACCTCATATTGCATTCACATAAATAATTCATTTTTAATAACTTCAGTACTTTCCATTGTTGCCTGAATGTACTCAAGTATTGTAAATATCCAATGCATGCCATTTTTGTATATTCATTGCTACAGTTTGTGATCATTTGCTTTAGGTGAGCATGGTCGCGTAGCCTTTTGTTGAATTCATCATCCGCTCAAAAACTGTAGGCCTACATCTGAGCTGTTTCATTTCCCTAAATATGTTTTTGTTTTCTGTGTTTTGTTCTGAGGACTGCACCCAACGGGTGACAGATGTCCACAGCTGGCTTATTCGTGTTTTTTAGGTATATTTCTGGCGTAAAACTACACGACTCATCTGTAATAAACATTGCATCTGAAAAACTGTGTGTCATATTGTGACTGTATTTATACTCACGACTTATATTATTCAGGCACAACCCCATAACTTTCTCTTGGGTTTTGTCACGGTCGTTGCTATCAGTTTTTTCCTTTCCTTACGTAACATCTCTTTAAGCGGATTTAAAAAAGAATAGAATGTGGGCGGAAAATGCCCAAGTGTGCTAAACTTTGGGGGTGGTCTACCTAAATTTGGAGCCAACACTGAGTTTCCCCTAGTCAAATTAGGTGGGACCCCAATGTAGGTCAAATATGGACGACGTCAAATTTATGGGTTCCGGAGAGACAAATTTTGGGGTTAGCCAACCTAATTTTGGAGCTCACCATTGAATTGGTCATATTAAAATTGCGCTTGACACCAATTTTGATGAAATTCGGACAAGGTCAAATTTTGGTGGTTGAGAGGGCCAAATTTTGAGGTGCGGACACTTTCCTTGGATGACGGAAAATCGGTGCGCGGATATTTGGCTCTCGGCTTCGGCTCGACATCACCTCAAGGTCGCCGACAGCGGGAGCTGAAGTCGTTTCATGCTTAATAGAAAAAAGTTCATATTCGTTTTTAAGCCACCGCGAAAATTCTCTACTACAAAAACGATTAAGCCGTTGCATGTGCACTGCCCGGTGCCAAACTCAGACTGAACCTTAAACATTTTAGGACGGCCATAGAAGCAAATGCCCCAGCTTGTTCCCAGCAACCATCCCACTTCTGAAACTCCACTCGTGAACAACTTCATAAACTGTACTTCCGCGATAATTAGTTCGAAGTTAATCTACATTTAACTAAACATCGGTATGCTGGAAATATTCAGGAATGTTCAAATATATTGTAAATATTATGCTTCATATACTATTCCCTGTTGAGACATACGGTATTGAAAAGTTAAAAAGAAAGGATGTGAGATGTATGCAGCAAGTGGTTTTGTTCGTGCCGCAAGCGCTCGTAATTGGCACTTTCATTGCGCGTACGAGACGCTAATTTATGTGGCTCGTGGTAGTCACGCGTGTCGCATGTCTTTCTCGTGTTTTTATTCAATAACAAAACGTGGAAAAAGCGCGTACTTAAGAGCGCGCGCATGTGTCAGCCAACTGCCCGGAGGGCGAGCGAGCGATGGCCAAAAAAGCGTGCCGTGTGCAGCGCGCGCAGCCGGCGGGCGAGGATATTCGAGGAGGAAAACGCGGGGTGGAGGAGAGTGCCGCTACTTTCAAATTATCGAGGGGCTTTAGCTAGAGCGCGTCAAACCGGGAAATTCAGCGAGGATGGCGTCGTACGGTGATTGATTTTCTACACCGAGTACTTTGATTCTTGGCTGGTGGGTAGTCGTTCGCTGTCCTGGAGAAATATGCCCCGTTGTCGCGTCGATGAGATGGTCGTGGCGGCAGTCCGAAAGGAGGTTGTCATCACCATCATCATCAGCCTGACTACACCCACTGCAGGCCAAAGGGCTGTCCCATGTCTCTCCAATTAACCCTGTCATTTGCCTATTGCGGCCAGTGTATCCCCGCAAACTTCTTAATCTCATCCGCCCACCTAACTTTCTGCCGTACCCTGCTACGTTTTCTTTCTCTTGGAATCTACTCCGTTACCCTTAAGGACCAGCGGTTATCTTGCCGTCGCATTACATGCCGTGCTCAAGCCCATTTTTCTCTCTTGATTTACACTCGAACATCAGTAACCCGCGTTTGTTCCCTCACCCACCATGCCCTCTTTTGATCTCTTAACGTTACACCTTTCATTTTTTTTCCAAAGCTCGCTGCGTTGTCCTTAACTTAAAGGGGTGGAGACACCAAATTTTGAAGCTATAAAAAGCCTCCTAAGGGATTCTTATGTATGCAAGGGCACTCAGCGCCAGGTGTTGGACACAACAAACGTTTAAGAATCTAGACCCATCGCTAGCGCCATCAACGATGACGTCACAAAAAGTAGAAAAAGTATGACGTCATACCAAAATACAGTGACGTACGATGAGCGGGGCACAGCCGCGTGAGCGCAGTCGACCCACCAGCGAGCCGCATTTGCTGCTAACCGCTACTCGCTCGGTTAGTTTTTGTCAATGTATTGCCGAACTATGCTTAAAGGCGGGGACACATGTGCGAAAAGTGAGCGCGATCTGCGGCGCGCCGTTGCGAACAGCATCGCAACGTCCGATTCCAGCTCGTCGCCTGCGTCCGGCCTGATAGATGTCAACGGCGGGCCGCTCGCGGCAAACGCAACGACGGAAAGCGGTGGTGGTGGTGAAAAACATTTATAATACAATAAATATTTACAGAGAGGTGATTGGGGTAGGTCCTATTGGCCCTTTCCCCTAACAATACTAGGTGGAGCCCCTATTCCGGGGCCCCATTGGCAAGCAACGCCGCCCGCGTTCGGTGAACCAAGGCCTTTTGGGTCTTGAGGTCCTGACAGCCGAGCAGGGCCGCCTCCCAGTCCTCTCTGGTGGGGTTGGGGTTGGGGGGGATAGATGGGTTTGACTGACACGCCCAAACCATGTGGAAGGTGTCAGCCACCTCCCCACAGAACTGGCACGCGCCATCAAAGGATGTATTGAAATGTTTAAGCACCGCCGGGCACAGTACAGTGTTAGTAAGAATTTTGATGAGGAGGCGCTCGTCAGCGCGATCCAGACCCTTACAAGGGGCCGGGTAGCGCCGGTGCTCCTCCTTGTAGTAATCGGTGATTTGTTTGAATGTAATGGCCAGATTGTCTGATTGGGAGTACCCTTCCAAGGACAGGGAGATAGCCCGGGGAGAGAGTGCGCGGGCGGCCTGATCGGCCTGTTCGTTTCCCTGGAGTCCCTGGTGACCGGGGGCCCAAATCAGGTTGCGTGGAGTTGGATCTTCAGATCGACAGCTATATTCCAGTATGCGCCAGGCAAGCGGGGGAGCCCAGCCCAACTCGTAGTTCCGACAGGCCCCTCGCGAGTCGGTGATGATGTGTTTCGACTTGGGAGTAGTGAGAGCAAGAGCAATGGCAATCTCCTCCGCGTGTGTTGCGCTGTAGGCTTTGAAAGTGAGCCCGTTGACTGTGTTTGTGTTGTGTACGACTGCGGCCGTGTACCACACCCCGTGGTGTGGGCCGGCAACGTCCACGTAATACACATGTTATTGGTTACCATAGTATCGCGCCAACGCTTCCGCGCGCGCCTGGCGACGACCGCTATGGTCTTCTCTGGACATGTTGCGGGGAAGGGGTCGGACCCGGAGGGCGCGTCTCCAGGGTGCTGGCACTCTCTCCCTTTCCTCAATATTGTAGTCATGTTTGATGTGTAGCCGGTCCAAGAGGCGGCGACCGGACGTGGTCTGTGCAAGACGCGTGTATTGGTTGACTAAGTGGGCCTCTCGAAGCTCCCGAAATGTGTTCACCACGCCCAAGGCCAGAAGTCGCTGGTTGGACGTGGTGACCGGGAGGTCGAGAGCCCGCTTGATGACTTTCCGGTGGATGACCTCCAGTTGGTCATCATCATGTTTGCGCAGGTGCAAGTAGGGGGTTGAGTAGAGGATTCTACTCGTTACGAAAGCATGGGCAAGCCGCAGTGCATCCTTGCTTCGTAAACCGCCCCGCTTGTTGGAGACCCGGCGGACCATGCGGCCCACCTGGTCTCCCACCGTGCGAAGTTTGGCTAGGGTGGTGTCGACTCTGCGTTGGTGGTGTATGAAGAGACCAAGGACGCGGATCTCCTTGGACTCCCGGATCGGTCCCGAGGGGAGACTGATGCAAAGCGGGGTTGTGTCCCGAGGGGAGGGACGTATGTGCACAAATTCTGATTTCGACGGGGCGCACTGGAGTCCGCAGTAGGCCGCGTAGTCGTCGACTAGGGTCGCCGCTGCTTGCAGGCAGGATTCCATGTGGCCCAGGTTACCTTGCGTGGCCCAGATTGTAATGTCATCCGCATAAAGAGCGTGATGCATCCCGGGCAAAGAGGACAATTTGGAGGGAAGATGAAGCATTGCCAAATTGAAGAGGAGGGGAGACAGGACCGCGCCTTGAGGTGTTCCCCTCGAGCCGATGGTGTATGGCCCGTGTTCCGCATCTTGTATGCGTATGTAGGCTTGACGGTCTGTAAGAAATTGTTTTACGTAGTTGAATGTTTTGTGGCCACAGTTGGTGTTACTGAGGTGGTCCAGGATTACTTCGTGTTTGACGTTGTCGAATGCGCCTTTAAGATCCAAGGCCAGGACCACCTTGTCGTTGTGGGGACATTCGACAGGATCTAAGATGTCGTGGTGAAGCTGCAGAAGTATATCCTGTGCAGACTTGTGAGGGCGAAAACCGAACATGGTGTCCGCGAAAGTGTGCTGTGTTTCTAGAAAATCGGAGAGTCTGTCGCGCACCATCGTCTCCATCAGCTTGCCGACACAAGAGGTGAGGGAGATGGGGCGAAGGTTCTCCACATCAATAGGTTTGCCGGCTTTCGGAATAAAGGTCACGAGAGCCGATTTCCAATCGAGAGGGAGAGGAGTCTCTCCGTCCCAAATGCTATTGATGTATTTGAGGAGCGCGGCGTAGGCTGCGTCGGGAAGGTTGGCCAAGAGCTTGACCGTAACCTTGTCGCGCCCGGGTGCAGTGCCCCGCTTCATTTTGCTCAAGGCCGCCCGGAGGTCGTGGAGCTGGAACGGCTTGTCCAGCTCCGTGTTCTCTTCGCCTGCATACGAGTACGCCGCCTGCCGGGGTTCCTTAGTGGTGCACAGGTAGCGATCCCTGAGCGTGTGCGCTAGTTGTTTTGTCGTTCCTGTAAAGTTGTGCAAGGCCCTATGTAATTGGCGTTGGGTTTCCGTGCGTGTTTGTATTGGATCGATGAGAGCGCGGAACAGGCGCCACGTGTTGCGGCCAGACATCTGGCGAGCAGCCGCGTTGCACCGGTCCACCCAGTTAGTGTCGGCTAGCTGAGTAGCATATTCCGCTGCCTGTTGTGTGAGTTCTAGGATGCGGTTCTTTAGGCGTCTGTTATGTTTCTGTTTCTTCCATCGCTTCGTGAGGCTGCGACGGGCCTCCCAAAGGTGGAGAAGGTGGTTGTCCACGTCTGTTTGTGTTTCTGTAAGCTGTATCTGCTGTTCGTGTTGTGTGAGTGTAGAAGTGAGCGATCTGGACCAGGCGTCGTATCCCGACTGGAGGGGGTCTACAATAGGTAGAGAGGTGCGGAAAGTCGTCCAGTCAGGGATACGAGCTTGTTTTAGTGGGCGTTTCAGGGGACGCATGTAAATGGTTGTGTTGATTATACAGTGATCACTACCTAGAGTGTCCTCTGTATTCAGCCAGTCGGCATGTCGTATGTTGCGTGTAAATGTGAGGTCCGGGCAAGTATCTCGTTGAATGGAATTGCCGACACGTGTTGGGTTGGCGGGGTCAGTGTGCAGGGTGAGTCCAAGTGTGGAAAGAAGTTCCGCAAGCTTCCTCCCACGCCTGTCCTCCCGGGGGTATCCCCATAGCCTGCTCGGGGCGTTGAAATCGCCGACGATTAGGAGGGGATCCCTACCCGCCACCTGCATAGCTTGAGTGAAAATTTCATTGAACGTGACGTTGTTAAGTTTCGGTGGGCAGTAAATATTTAGAATGTGTACAGGTGGGTCAGACCGCTTTAGGGGCAGCACTGAAACCATCGTGTATGGGAAAGACGGTGTTGTGGGAAGTGTGACCTCCTGCGCAGTGTATCGCTTGTGAACAAGTATACATGTCTGCGGGTTGTGTTGAAATGTAGTGTAGTTTGTTAGTTTGGCACCGGCGCGGGTTCCTGAAGGGCAACAACGGCGACGAGGAACTCAAAGGTCTCAAGATAGAGGCGGAGATGAGTCCGCTTCTTGTGGTCCTTGAGACCTCGGCAGTTCCACTGTGTTAGTGTAAGCGGCTGAGTTGTTCTTGCTCGCGACTTAGGGTTGGGGGCCATGGTCGGAGGCGGAGGGTGGGGTCACGTTGTTAAGACTCCCCAGTCCGCTAGTGCCCGGCGCAGACGTGCAAGAGTCTTCCGAAAAGTCAAACTCATCGGGAATAGCTCTATTGAATTTTGAGGGGCGGTTAGCGTCCCTGATGGGTCCTACGCGTTTAAGGACGCGCGGATTATCTTTTATCCATTTTTGGATAATGTGCGTTACGGCTTGTGTCACCTGTGCGATGACACTCTCCACCTGACGCGCGATGGTGTCATGGATAATTTTGGGGAGGTCAGCCAATTGTGTTTCAATTGCGGTCACCCGGGTCTCCAGGGCCGCTGCGCGACTCTCCACAGGAGGAGGGATCTCCCTGTCTGTTATGTTTTCTGCCTCGTCGCTCGACGCGGGCGGAGTATGGAATTGGGATTTGAGCGAGTTAAGCTCGCTGGCTAGTTTTTCGTTTTGAGCTCGCAAGAGGGCGAGCTCGCGCTTGAGTTCCTGTGTCTCGGCGGTGCTGGTGGGGGAGGAGGGAGGAGGGGAAGGAGAGGAGGCGACCCTCGCCCAGCTGCCTACCTTGGGTTGGTTGCAGGCGGCGCCGCCAGATGAAGCGCTGAGAGCTGGGAACTCCGCTGCTCCGGGTGGTGGCGTTACTGTTGCTGTCTTGCAAGGGGGAGGCATCACGCCACGCCGTGGCGTCTTCTGGTTGTTTCGCTGCCGCCCTCCCCGTGTAGCGCCGGCATTGGCTCCCTTGGGTGGCGTCCTGGGCCCTGGCTGCGGCAACTTGATGAATTTCGCG
The DNA here is from genome assembly GCF_055824585.1 of Amblyomma mixtum. NCBI lineage: Eukaryota > Metazoa > Arthropoda > Arachnida > Ixodida > Ixodidae > Amblyomma > Amblyomma mixtum. The sequence goes on from NC_143013.1 coordinate 114,977,644, forward strand.
GTGCATTCGCGGGAGCTGGTGAGGTGCGGGCCCCCGCAGATTAAACAGATAGGATTGCAGACGTGGGGGGCCATCCCCTCAGTACCAAGCCCCACGTTTTGGCCACAAAGGCCGCATCTTTCCTTGACCGGGGTGGGACAGTTGTCCACCCGGTGCCCCAGTGTGCCGCAACGGTAGCACGCAGCCATGCGAGCGTGGAGAGCGGCAGCGTCATTATGACATAGGGCGTACTACTTGGAGCCGGATGGCCTGCGCCAGTCTTGGTGCCGACCGCCGGCATCTGAAGAACGCGATAGTATTGTTTGTTCAAGTTCATAGCAAACCCTGGGATATATGAATATCAAAAATGCATCGTTTCTGACGATCGTTGGCTAATACCGAGTTAATGGTAGAAGTGATGACTGCGATGCAAGCAAATTTCATCCCATAGCCGGTTTTGTGCTGCTGCTACCTGGTGCGGTTCGCCTGCCGTCTGCTAGCTCCGTTGGTGAAGACGTCGTGGAAATCGAACATATCTTTTATTATGGGACGAGTTCACAGTAAAGGGGCGCCGAGCGCAGCACGTTTCTTAGCGCTGGCCAGTCCCGAAGCGCCCTCAGCTGCGGAGTCGATGCGAAACCAGCTAGGCCTAGAAGATTAGGGCAGTCTGGGACCAGCGCGCAGGTCGTCGCCCGGCGTAGCCGCAGGCAGTGTCGTTGCCGAAAGATCCACTTTTAGTACAGTCATGCTGTCGTATCTCGAATCTAGGAAGCATCCTTTCTGGTAGCATGGTTGTTTTGTATTTTCTTGTGCGGACGTGAGGTACGCCGAGCCTGCCGGCCGGTCAGAAAAGCGAGCTAGAGATTGTTCTTGACGTAAATAATAAACCATGGGACAAGAAATATGAAAAAAGAGTCATTTTTGAGGATCGCTGACCAATACTGAGCTGCTGGTAGAGGTAACAACTGTGATATGAGCAAATTTCTTGGTACAACCGTCTGGCAGCTGCCGCTGGCCCGACGTTGCGGACCGGCTCGCCTGGCGCCCGCTAGCTCCGCTGCCGAAGGCGTCGAGGAGATTGACCATACTATTATTTTGTTGTGAGATGATGCTGTTGACTCTAAAGCTGTGTCTGGAAAGTTGGCCTTTTATTATAGCGCAGGCAACTTCCGAAGTGCCGGCCGCTTGCGAAACAGGCTATAGGCCTAGCGACGACCACGGCAGCCAGGCAGCAGCAGAGGTTGTCGCCCGGAGCGCCCGCGAGCGGTGCCGTTGCCCAAAGCTCCCAACATAAGGAGGCATGCTTTGCCGCTGCTCGAGTAGAGGTAGCAGTTCTGCTAACAAGGTGATCTTGTCTTTTCTTCTGATATTTGTACACCATCCCAAGCAGCGCTCAGGTACTGCTGCACGGCGGCGAAGTGTGACACCGGTTGTGTGCGCAGCTTCAGTATAGCGGCGCAGCTATGCTTACTAGCATTTTGCAAAGTGTTTCGCATCCTCACGCGAACCCGCGAAGGCGATATTAGCGTGCGATCAAAAAAAGTCGATGTCCTCACTCGTCGGAATCAGATCCTTCAGAATCCGAGCTGCTGGGACTAGCCATGCCGTTGTTTTTTTCATGCGCTGGTCAGCAAGTGTGTGAGAAAGCAGACGGTGCAGCAGTAGGTGCGTCACAACTTTTGTGGGCCCACGTGACCAAGCGAAGTAGTTGATCTTCCCCCTCTGTGACGTCATTGTCCAACTCGGCGTTCCGAAACCGAAACCAAAAATCGTTCACCTAAAAATGCGATAATAAATTATTCACTGTTAATATATGAATCTTTCAGAGTGTATCATGCTTCCTGGAGCCATAAGAAACGTTTGAAACTAAGAACGCGCGAACCATAAATTTGGTGTCTCCACCCCTTTAAGCTCAATCCTCTTTGTTAGCCTCCACGTTTTTGCCCCATAGGTGAAAGCGCAGCGATGGCATAGAGGTAGAGCATCCTCCTCGCGTGAAAGAGGGCCAGGGCTCGAATCCCGGTGCCACGCAATTCTCCATCGGATAAAAAAACTACGCGTGTCGATGGAATTGCATAACCAGGCCTGGAGTCAGGCCTGATCTCGGTGACCCGAACAGACAACGCACTTCCTCACCAGAACAGGATTTGGCCACCCTGGTGTAGTACTTGGCCGCAACCTTCTATCAACAAACCATTTAAGGAGGTTGCAGTACGCCAAAAAGTGCGAGTCGATGATTGGCTCGATGACGTCGGCGATGACAAAATTCCAATGAAGGCCACGGCGTAGGTTTTTAAACTAGGGTTAGTTTTAAACTAACCCAAGCCCTTGCTCTTTTGGCCAATTGTTGCATGCCTAACTATGCCACAAGACCAGGACAGCCAACAACAAAATTTTTCAAATATATTTTTGCAAACAGCCTACACCAATACAAGGAAGCAGGAAGTGAAAGAATAGCTTTGTCAGCAGTAAAAAGTATTTACCAAAACATAGAAGCTGAGCAGGTCAGGAGGTTCTCTGAAAACCACTGTTGGACAGACTACCCCCCAAAAGACGTGTACAGAGTGAATTCATGGACAACACCACCTGTGCATATTGTAATGGCTTTCCAAAATATTCTGGAAGGCCTGCATGCCAAGTTGACACTTCTTTACATCGTCATAGAGCCACCACACATACAGAGCAGCACCACTGAGTTATTTACTCAGTGTCATAACTATCAATCGTAATGAAACAAAAGTTTGACAAGTCCCACAAGTCCATGCAGTAATGCACCTGGATTTTCACGATTGCCTGAGTTCTTTTATATTTTTGTCTGGGTTCATAAATTACTGCAGACTTATAGAAAGCACAACGCTTTGCGTTTTTTTAGCAACAATCCTATAAAAGGGCAAGCACCAAATTAAATAGCTTACGGTAGCCTTCATCAAATGAACTGAAACAAGCAATCATAGTTAAGTGACAAAGTGTAGTTTTATATTTTAATCATGTGCTGGAACAACACAAGCCACCTACAATATATTGCTTGAGTTCTTGGCTTACCTGGCCTATGAGTGCAATAACTGAATTTTATGAAAAAAATACAACTTCCGCAAAAGAACTGTAATTGGACTACTAGGTGTCCTTTACTAACTGCTGACTTAACCAAAGCCTTCTTAACACGATTGTCACTGATGGTAACCACTTAAGATGAATTGGGGCACTCTCGAGGAAAGAAGAGAGTTGCTAGCAAGAAGAAAATGCTGTCACAATGCATCTGAGCAGACTTCAATGTGCAGAAGAAATTTGCGTCTTTCCTACCTGTGTTCAAACAAATCTGGTCGCTTTGAAGCTACATCACGTTGCCAGCTCAGATGATGACATTTGGTTTTTCAAGTGTACCAACTTATTGACGGCCTTCATAGAAAGCAACTCATAAAGGAGGTTAAATATGGGTAAAGAACCCTAGCTTTACCTACTTAACGACAGCTCACAAAAATCGAAACGCGACGTTTCAATACATTCAACATTACATTTTGGAATGAAACGCCTGCTGGCACAGTTTTGTGATTTGCATACAAAGGAGCGACACACTAGCCGACGGTTCAGTCAGGCGCATATGCGTCGTAGTCGCAATAAGGTTGATGCTTGCACCACACAAGAAATGGAAAGTGACTTACTTTTACAGAAAACGAGGTTCACATTTCAGCCCAGCCCTGTTAGTAAAGGTTATCGGGGGAAACTCCAAACAGCTGCAAGTAGCACCAAGAAGCGCGAGACAAAGAAGGCAGAGAAACGTTAGGAGCGTTCAACTCACGCGCGTAGCAAGCACCCGCTAGTGATTGCGACGCCAAATGATCAAGCTACGAAATTCCTAAAATTGAAAAAAAAAGAGAGCAAGAAGATAAAAACAATAATTAAACTGCGTACCATGATTCCATGTAAAGAGAAGCTCTTAAAACTCGCAAGAAGCTTTTTTTGTTTCGCTTTAAACGGCTAGACCCGCGTAGCCAGACTTGGCTGCATCTCCGCCAAGTGGAGCGACACCAAGGAGCAAGCTGCGGCGCGCAGGATGCGAGCGGAAGAATGCGCGTGAGAGGAGTGCCCAGACTTGGCGAAGGCGGCACGGAAGAAGGGGGCGATGGCGCGACAGCAGCATTCGCTGCTCGTGGCCAGCCGAGGCAGAACGAAGACACGTTCGCAACCGATAACAAATTTCATAATTCGCTTAACTTCGTCCAGCCTTACAAGTGGTGAGCTAGTTGTGCGCGATGTGAACTGTGATTAGTGTGATTTCGGAGTGCATAGGACAAAACGCGCTTTCAGAGTTGGGGTACCAAGCGGAGTTTTCGCATCTGTGCGCCTGCTGTTTACAAAATGGAGTAAAAATATCGCTGTAAAGCATAGCCACCTAATAGTTTATGCGCGTACTTGCATGTGTTTCATTCATTCCTTCGAATAAAAGATGCGAATATTCAACACACTTCCCGTGATCTGCATTATCTTTAATCCATGGCGGCAGCTTTCTGCCAATTGCCTGAACTATACGTGCGTCTTCTTAACGTGATCTTGAGGTAAACTTATAGAAAACCGTTCTGAAGAAACGTACTGCTGCATCCATCTCAAAGAGGTCTGTGAAAAACTTTTTTGCCGTCGACGTGTGCGAGGCGTTCTGATGTAGCTCAAGACATCTGAAGCCATATCGAGCTGGTTCAGTGTTTCTAAGATGTTTTGTGTTGCTTGGGCCGTGTCCCTTTAAGTTTTTATTATAAGCGTGTGATGTCCAGGAAAAATAGCGAAAAGTTTTGAGTAGGAACTACTTATGTATACACAGAGGTTTCACTTCTACAGCCATAACCTTTGAAGCACAACAATCTCCGTGCAAGGACCAATTCATAGTATTACACATACGTATATATTTACGCTTTTCACTGCAGTGATAGAATGCTCAGGTACTTTTTGTGTGTTATACCAATGCAAGCCTCTTCGTTCGGAGACAACAGGCAGCAAAGATGCGTAATGGGCTGGTTGGAGCCGTCTCATACCAAATATCTCGCATCGCGCATTTCTGTTCAGGCTGCTTTTTGTTATCTAGGACACGCATTGCGTTTTACGAACGCAAGGATAACCTCTGTGGCAGCGCCGCCTAAGATTAATAGGCTGCAGTCAACATAACACAACTTTTCAATATTTAACTGCACTTACAAGATGGCACACTGCGTGCTTTGTTTATGGGCCCTGGTGTGTTTATGTAATCCGTAGAATGCCCGTATTCACTCTTACGCGGCACGAAACTTTGCAAGCTCCTCTTCAACATTGTTTTATTATGCACAGATGCCAAGAGACCGTACATAGTTTCTGAGTCTCCACAGTGTCGTTTTAAACAGAAAAGTACTGCGCAGTGACTTGTGTTACGGTAGCTAAATGCTCATTTGAGGATTGGAGCCTATCGTATGAAAGATATAATGTACTATTATGCTTTCGAAATACTGTGCTTTAAATGTGCACTAAAATGCTAACGTTGTACCATACATTGTCCAAACGCAGGATTCTCTTCACCCTTATTGTATGAGTAATAATGACACATTCATGTAATGCCCCTAATCTCAAATGTTGTTTTGTCTCGCAGATTGGAATCGTTAGCTGGGGAAGCAAGTATTGCAGAAGAAACAGCTACTCTTTCTACACCGACGTCTCTCACTACATGGGCTGGATCAGACGCCACCTGGAGAACGGCTCTGCGCCCGTCGAAAATGTCACAGCCAACGTCTAGGTGGCCCCTTTGGTGGTGGCACCAATGCTTGACGTGAAAGTAAACATTTGTTCTGGGTAATACGAAGCAATATTTGTTTTTCATATGCTTTCCCCATTCAACATCAACTATATAGGTAATAAAACTTTTTGTGATTGAGGGCGTCTGCTGCAATAGTTCAGAGCATAACAAACCAATGTGCCGGATATTCGAGCTTCGCAGGCGTTACTGCCAGTTGAAAAAAATTTCGGGGGGCACTTTCTTGACCTAAATTGGGGTGAGGCGAAAGCCTAAAGCGCAGTGTTCCTGCTTGTGTCACTGATGTGTGGTTAAGATGTTAAGCTTCGACTCTAAAGTGGGCTAGGCTGCAGCGGCACCGGCATCATGTTTAACCGCTGCTTGCTCTTCATGCAGTTCATCGCTTGTTTTGCTGACTACGGCCCCTGCGGAATCATCTCGTCGGATTTGGTTCCTTCGCTTCTGAATGCGCACGTGGATACCACCGTGTGCTTGCCCTTGGACTTGCCAGCTGATACCCTGCGTGATAGCGTCGGGCTTCCCGCTTTCTTCAAATGTCTGCAATCCAGTCACCTCGCCAACTTCTCGTTGGACCAGCCAATCTCGCTGCACTGCTGGTCTATGATGTCACCTGCCAGGGATATAAAAGCCATGTGCATGGACCGACTCTTCAGTGGGCTAGGCTGCAGCGGCACCGGCATCATGTTTAACCGCTGCTTGCTCTTCATACAGGTATGTTACTATTCTGGCGCTGAGTGTATCCGATCTGATGATCGATATTTGCTGCTGTACCCTTGCCCACGTACTCTTGTGTCCTGGTGCATACACGCGTTTTATTGTGCAAGTCATCTTCTCCTGAGTGGTGACGTGGAACTCAATCCAGGCCCCCCATCAAAGCCAGCGAGCTCCAGTAATAACAGTCAAACTGGTAGCAGACCTTTAACCCGGTCTGTGAGTGGTTCCAGTCTCACTCTCGGGGAGGTTGACGATACGAGTGCTTCCAGTGTAAATCTTGACAGTGAAATCTCTTCAAATTCCTCAGTGTTTGACATGTTCTCTAGAATACTGGCAGGGCAGGATCAGTTGGCCCGTGACATTGCGGACATTAAGCAATCTTTTGCCAGTCGCTTTGATGCTTTGGAGTCGCGTGTGACTGCATTAGAATCTTCACCCACGCCCGAAAATACCAATCTAATTTGTGATTTACAGGCTGAAATTAACTCTTTAAATTCCAAAGTAACACAGCTGGTGGAAAAAAACGATGACCTAGAAAATCGCTCTCGGAGAAATAACATTATCATACACGGCATTTCAGAAGATCCGACCGAAACCGCTAACACATTGTTGACTAGCATCTCATCTGTATTTACTGATAAGTTGAAGATTAGCTGCCCCAGTATTGAGCGCTTCCACAGGCTCGGTGTAGCTCGCAAGGGTTATATTCGTCCAGTTATTCTAAATCTTTCTAGCTTCACCGACAGGAGTGTAGTTTTCAAAAACGTGTCTAAACTCAAGGGCTCTGCCTTCTTCATTACAGAGGATTTTTCTGCAAGGGTTAGGTTCATTCGGAAAAAGTTATGGGACGCATCAGTGTCTTTTCGTGACAACGGCTCTGTCGTGAAGTTAAGTTTCGATCATGCCTTCATTGACAAGGTTCGTTATAATTGGGATGAAAGTTCTAATTCATTGGTAAAAGCGTATCATGATCATCTTTGTTCTGGGCCTGCTTCCTTGACTGCCGCATCATCATCTCCCTGACTTAGCTCTGGCCGTCCTGATAAGCTTGTCGTCTTAAATATTAACGCTCGCAGCATTGTTAAAAAATTTCCTGATTTACTTTCCCTTATCTCTATTCACTCTCCCCATATTATTGGCATAACGGAGACCTGGCTGCATAGTGGAATTTACGACTTCGAATTCACTCCACCAGGATTTGTTGCCGTGCGCTTAGACAGAAGTTGCAGTACCGGTGGAGGTGTGGCATTGCTGATCAGATCGGATTTGCGATTCTCAGTGTTACCTTCTCCCCCTGACACAGAATTCTTGTGGTGTAAAGTTTATCTAAACAATTATAGTATTATAATCAGTGTTATTTATCGTCCACCTGGCTCTTCCGTTCATATCCTTCATGCTGTCGCAAATTTCATGAGCAAGATCGACATTGCTTCATCAAGATTTATCTGCATGGGAGACTTCAACACTCCTGGCATCCACTGGCCTTCGTTATCTGCATTTGGTCGTGACATTGCAATTTGTAGAGAACTAATAAACATCTCCTTATTGTTTGGACTAACTCAGGTTGTATCTAATGCTACTAGGCTGAATTCCATTCTCGACTTAGTTTTTCTAAGCGCTTCTTTGGCCCATAATTCCTTCTCTTGCGAAGTAATTGATGGGCTCTCAGACCATAAAGGCGTGTTGGTTTCACTCTCTTGTCCAGTTTCCAAATCACCCTATTTGTTTACTACTTCTCCTGACTTCACTCGTGCTGACGACAATTCCATCATTGATGTTTTAGCTGATCATTTCGATACGTTCTTTGCTTTCTCAGCAAGCCAAGACGTAAATTTTCTTGTTAATTACTTTGAATATCTTGTCAACGATTGTGTCCTACGCTTTGTTCCTTTTAAAACTAAGAAAAAAAATACTAATGTTCCTTGGATGACTCGAGACATCTTGCATTTATCTCGTCGCGTTCGTAGGCTAAGGCGTTCTAGAAGAAGCAACGATCCCATAACCTTGGACAGATTTCACAAGGCGAAAGAAGAATTTAATCTTAAGTTGCATACGGCCAAAGATTTCTTTTTTCGTGTCCACCTGCGCGATCTGTTAAGAACTAACCCACGAAAATTTTGGTCATCCATCTTACCTCGCGATACTTCATCAACTTCGTTCAGATTAGATAATGACGTCATCAGTGAGCCGGCAGTAATATCAGATGCTTTCAACAAATATTTTCACTCAGTGTTCGTTCCCGATAACAATGTCATTCCACCGCTCACCAATATAATTTCTTCTTGAGCAATCAGTGATGTTGTGGTAAACCCTGATGGCATCCTAAATCTTGTACTAAACCTCGATGTTAAGAAATGTACCGGTCCAGATGGAATATACAATGCGTTCCTGGTTCGTTACTCCATGTGGTCATCGAAATACCTGTCCATCATATTCAATAAGTCCTTATCATCTGCTACTGTCCCTTCTTCATGGAAATTAGCCAAAGTGCTCCCTCTTTATAAGTCCGGTGATAGACAGTGCTTGTCTAACTATAGACCGATTTCTTTGATATCACAATCATGCAAAATGTTGGAACACGTCATTCATAAACACATCATGCTTTTTCTTGAATCCAGTAATTTACTATCTAACTTTCAGCATGGGTTTAGGCGCGGTTTTAGTACGGTAACACAATTAACAGAATTCACTCATGATATATTACTTAACCTCGATATCGGCAACCAAGTTGATGCCATTTTTATAGATTTCTCGAAAGCGTTCGATACTGTTCTACATTCCAAACTTCTTGCTAAACTAAATGCTGTACTAAACAATCCTCGCTTGGTTGATTGGATTTCTAGCTTTCTCTCATCCCGTTCCCAGTTCGTATCTTATAATTCTTCTCATTCCGCTGCTGTTGATGTGACGTCAGGAGTGCCTCAGGGTTCCGTCCTTGGACCGCTACTCTTTTTAATATATATAAATGACTTGCCACATAACATTTCTTCTAACATTCATCTTTACGCTGATGACTGCGTTTTATACGAAGTAATTAATGGCCCTAATGATCATCGTCACCTCCAAGAGTCATTTGCTATGTTTTGTAGTTGGTGTAGTACCTGGCAAATGAGAATTAATTTCGACAAAACCGTCCTCATGTCTTTTTGTAACAAATCTTTCGTTTCCCATTTTAGTTACTCGTTCAGTGGCCGTGTGGTAGATAGGGTCTCTCAGTATAAATATCTTGGTGTCATATTCACGCATAACATGTCTTGGTCTAAACACATTGATTACGTATGTAATAAAGCACTAAAAAAACTAGGTTATCTACGACGCACGCTACCCAATTCACCAAAAGACACAAAGCTACTGTTGTATTAATCTCTAATCCGCCCTGTTCTTGATTACGCAGCTGTAGTGTGGAACCCGTACAAGCAGTTTGAAATTAACATGTTAGAAGCAGTCCAGAAAAAAGCTGTGCGTTTTATATGTCATCTTTATGACCGCGATTTCTCACCCTCTTCTACACTTCTCTCATTGAATTTAACCACGCTCTCCGCCCGTCGCCACACTGAATCACTAAAATTCTTACATTGTATCGTCAATTCCTCGGTAAGGCTCTCAGTTAACCACTACATTAACTTTGCACATTTATCATCTACAAGAAGTCATCACGAGCTAAATTTAATACCGTATTTTGCACGTACTAATTTGTTCAAATTCAGTGTTTTCCCCGTTCAATAGAAGCCTGGAATTCTCTACCTGGATCCATTCGTTCATCTCCAGTTCAAAGTTTTATAACTGCCATGGAAGACACATAATACCTGAATATTCTTACTGTGCCATTAACAGTTCCTTTTTTGTTTGTTACTTTTTGTGTGTTTTGAACTTCATTGTGCTCACTTTGTACATTTTGTTGTATTTTGTTACCTTTAGTATTTTGCTTTTTGTTTTTTCCCACTCCTGCCATAGCGCATATAATTGCGCTGCAGTATGCATAAATAAATAAATAAATAAATAAATAAAGAGTGCAACGCTGCCAGGGAGTCCACAGAACGCCATCGCTCGTTCGGCTCTACGCCTTATTGCCCGTCGGTAAAGTGGTTTCTGAGGAAAGGAAATATATCTGTCTCGCATGTCTCGGTGGACACCTGAACCTCGCCGTAATGGGAAGGGAGGAAGATGGGAGTGAACGAAGACACCTCATTTACTAGACGCGCCTTTGTCGATTCGAGACCACCGAGCTGGCATGGCGGAGTGGTTACCGTGCTCGTCTCGCACTCCGGAGACCCTGGTTCGATTCCCCAACTCGACCATCTTCCTATCCGGTTTTATTTATTTATCTCGTCTGACTAGAAAGGTTACTTAGGGCAATTGGTTAATTACCTAATTAAGTAAACTCAGCCCCACTTACTTAGACCATCACAACCATCCCTTCAATTGGTTGCATGGTTACTAGCCAAAGTACAATTGGCCCCATTTGAAATTCGCACATTGTGACGTCACGACCATTTCGGCCAATTGAAAAGCGGGACATTTCTGTCGACAACTCCTGCTTACAACGATGAGGCATTAAAGGCTTCCACCTTAATAATCACTGCGTGAATAGGGCAAGCACAGGAGACATAACAATGAGAAGGACACACAAGACGCATACATCAAACTGTTTATCCATGAGTGAAATCGCATGCTACAAATGAGCAACCAAAGCGCACAGCTTTGTGCTTCGTACAAGTGGAGATAAAAGGTCGGACTCAGTGATCGCACTTCCTTTCCTTGGGTACAGAAAAAGAAAACAAAGTCATATCGCTGCGCTAGTCCAGATCAAACAACGTGCAGATATGTCGCTGGGAGTTTCATGGCAAGAAAACAATGATTAAAAACTAAGTATCAACCTCATCTAAGGTCTGGGGAGATTGCTCAGTGGTTAAGGCGCTCGTCTGCTGAGCCGGAGTACCCCGATTCGAACATGACTATGGCGGCCGCGCTTCGATGGAGGCGAAACGCGAAGGGAGCCCGTGTGGTGTACGATGTCAGAGGACGTTAAAGATCTCCAGGTGGTCGAAATTATTCCGGAGACAACAACTACGGCAGCTCTTTCTTTCGGCAGCTCTTTCACTCCTGCCTGTATCCCTCCTGTATCCACATAGATATGTGAGACAGTTACTCTGTCAGTTCCATTCCTGCAAACCAAATTTATTTATTCTATTCTTAAATAAATCGTACTGTGACAATGCATACGGTAGAATCTGAAATAGTAATAAACCAATATAAATGAGTTGGTCAGAGGATGAAAAACTGTTATGACGCGTAAAGTAGCAACACGCACGACAGGATGAAAACAGGAAGTATCAAGTGGGGACGTAAATAATAAATACAGGTTAAAAGATGCATGTCCAGGCTCATGATGTAAAAAATAGTTATCCAACTTGCCCAACTTTCCGCTTTGCTGAATGTCCAGGCTCCATGATATTTTTCTATGCCTGGCTCTGAATGGTTTAATGCGGTAATATGTAGAATAAGAAAACCTTGTATTTCTCCTTAGCGTCTCTTTGCTCACTTTCTTCTCCTAAAGACATGGCAGGCAGTTCTGAAAATTGAACAGAAGGTTCATTAAAACGTTATACATGTGGGATTGGGGGAACAAAAGTGGCAGAGAAAGAAGAAGCAATGGTTAGCCAATGCGCCGTCATTGAGATCAGCTTGACTACGCTCACTGCAGAGGAAAGACTTCTCCCATTTCTCTCCAATTAATCATATCCTGTGTCACCTGGGCCAACCCTATCCCCCCAAGCTCTTAATCTCGCCAACCAACCTAACTTTCTGCCGCACCCTGTTTGGCTTGCATTTTCTTGCAAAATGTTCCGTTACTCTAAAGGACCATCGGTTACCTTGCATTCCTATAACACGCCCTGTCCATAGCTATTCCTGCCTCTATAATTTCGCTAGGGTGCCATTAGCCCGCTTTTGTTACCTGACCCACTTTGCCTGCTTCCGCTCTCTTACCGTTGGACCTACGATTTTCCGTTCCATAGCTCGCTGCGTGGTCCTCAATTTAAGCTGAACCCTTCTCGCTATCTTCCACTGTTCTGGCCTATAGGTTAGCTCCGGTAGGATTCAGCTATTGTATACGAGGTCTGTTAGAAAAGTATCCGACCTTTGGCCGAAGAAAAAAAAATGGCATAACTGGAGCGTTGGAAACCTAATTACCTTCAAAGTACTCACCTTGGGACTCAACACACTTCTCCCAGTTGTGCTGCCACTGTTGGAAGTATTCCGAAAAGGCATTTTTCGGAATGGAGTTTAGCTCAGCTGTCGTTGCAGCCATGATGGCCTCTCTTGTCTGAAATCGCGCACCTTTCAATGACCTCTTGATTTTGGGAAACAACCAGAAGTCGCAGGGGGCGATATCAAGAGAGTAAGAAGCCTGTTGAACTACAGGGGTCTGGTTTTTCGCCAAAAAAGTCTTAATCAAGTGCGAAGAATGTTCAGCAGCATTGTCGTGATGGATGAGCCAATTTCCTGTTGACCACAACTCCGGTCTCTTGCGCCGCACAGCATCACGTAGGCGACGGAGGACATCCCTGTTGTACTCTTTGGTAATTGTTTGACCCCGGGGCGTGCGTACTCATGGTGTGCCACACAGCGAGAGCCCAAGAAAGCAGTCAGCAACACTTTGACGTTGCTGAGCATTTGGCAGGCCTTCTTTGGTCTTGGGGACGTGGAATGCTTCTACTGTGACGACTGGGATTTACTTTACGGGTCGTACCCGTACACCCAAGACTCGTCACCAGTGATTATGGTGTTGATGAAATCGGGATCAGTGTTTGTGGAATCCAGCGTGTCCTGTGAGACTTCAACATGAAGCTGCTTTTGCTCCACCGTGAGCAGCTTTGGCGCGAATTTCACCGCAACTCTCTTCATGTCCAAATCTTCGGTGATAATGGAATGTGCAGAAAAACTACTGATGTCCACCCCTTCCGCAATTTCTCAGATAGTCACACGATGGTCCCGCATCACCAGAACGTTCACTTCGGCAATGACCTGGCCATTTCGGCATGTTGATGGCCGACTGGAGCGTGGCTCGCTCTCCACCGATGTGCGGCCATCTTTAAACCAGTTGTACTGTTGCTTAATTTGTGTGCTGCTCTAAGCATCATCACCGAAAACCGTCTAAATATTCCGAATAGTTTCCACTTGGCTGTCGCCCCGTTTCTGGCAAAATTTGATGCATTAGCGCTGCTCCTGTCGCACCGCCATTTTGCTTGCACTAAAAAACCGACGAGAACACTGCGCACTACCTCACTCAAACGCTGCCTCCCAGCGACTGACGCTATCGGCAGGCGGGAAAAAATTCGTGCATGCGCACGACGATTCAAGTTCTGCTGGTGCAGGCGTGCTTGTTTCATATCCATCAGGTGTTCGCAAAAAAATATAAGGTCGGATACATTTCTAACAGACCTCGTACTTTTCTCGTGAGGTATATTGGTAAGCTGCCATTCATTACCTAGGAGGGCAGAAGTGTAGGCCAGTTGGTGCGACATCAGAAGGCTAACCACCGCAGCAGACACAGGAAAGAGAGAGGTGACGATACCGGGCGGTTCCAATGCCTGACAGATGGTGCAAATGAACTAAACATCGACGAAACATCAAGGGGTCTGGTGTTTTTTCGCAGGCAATCGGCATAAGCCCTAGCTCTGCACGTCGAAGAAGCGATGATTGAAGAGCACAGTGCACACTGATCGCCGGGGGTCCAGGAACACATAAAAGAGCCTACGTCTGGGGACACGTCACTTAGGAGGGTGGATGTGTAGGCCAGTTGGTGACTCATCAGGAGGCTAAACACCGCAGCAGACACAGGGCAGGGCTTATGGTTGTTACCTGCGAAATAACACTTGCCCCTTTGATGTTTCGTCGATGATTGGTTCGCATGGATTATCTGTCAGTCATTGGAACCACCCTATGTCATCACCTTCCTCTGTCCTATGTCTGCTGCGGCGTGTAGGCTCCTGATGTCTAACCAGTTGGCCTACACATCTACCCTCCTACGTTATGTGTCCCCAGGCGTAGGCTCTTTTAGGTGCTCGTTGACCCCCGAAGATCAGTGTGCACTGTGCTCTTCAATCATCGCTTCTTGGACGTGCAGAGCTAGGGCTTATATCTATTGCCTATGAAATAACACCTGCCTCCTTGATATTTCGTTGATGTTTGGTTCGCTTGGACCATCTATCGGGAACTGGAACCGCCCTGTGTCGTCACGTCTCTCTGTCCTGTGCCTGCTGTGGTTTTTAGCATCCTGCTGCCATTCATGATCTGAGAGCACTTGCCAAATGCGCTGCACCCCATTCTCACTATTCTTCTAATTATATTGCACTCGTGATTCAGATCTGCTGTCAGTAACTGCCCGAAATAGACGTATTTCTTTATTTAACTACAGCTCCTCGCTGCCAACTGTAAACTGCTGATCTCTTCCAAAACTGTTGAACATTAGTTTTATGTTTTGTATTTTAACTTTTGGACTCACCGTTCCGCCCTGCCTAATTCATTGATCAAGCTTTGAAGTTAATTGCCTGAGTGGCTTACCAAGGCAAGCAGCGAACCGCAGATTACCAAAGTTTTCTCTGATAACTCCTCTCCCGAGCTTTTCTAAATACGAGAATGTTATTACTTCGTATAGACAGGCGGAGAATAGCACTGACGAGATCCTGTCTCTCTGCCTAACACCATTCCTTATTGGAAATTTAGTGCTGACTTAATGGTGGGCTGGGCTAGCTTTGCGGCCGTTATAGATATTTTCCATTACTTTTACACGAGGCTCTTCAAATACTGGATCCGCGTTGCTTGCATGACTGCTGATGTTTAGACTCTATCAAATGCTTTCTCCGAATCTATGAAGGTGATATACAGGATGTTTCACATGAGACTTTTCGAAAATTAAGAAAGGCTTTTTGAGTTAAAAGAGCGCTTTTTTCGGCATAGCTTTGTCAGCGATGTTGGTCATCAGAATACAGCTGAGTTAACTTTTGAACTATTACTTTTAGGGTCCTTAATTATTGAGAGCCACTAGCTAACTGCAAGAAATATCCATAATAGTGTTTAGGATTTCGAGTACAGGGTTACCTTCGGCGCTGTGGCTCAGGAAATTTTGACTCTTTCGATGTGTTACATGCACTGGAGAGTTTGCTTTCCTGCAAGCTACGCGAAGGCGCATGTATGTGGGCGTGATGAAGCCAGAGTTTGTTGGGCCACAGCGCCGAGGGTAAGCGCGGTTTCAAAATTGTAAAAAGTAATATGGATATTTGTTGTGGTGAGTTACACGCCTCTTAGTAGCAAAAGAGCCTAACAGTACTAGTTAAACAGATAACTACTCAATTTTAGTTAAGCAGCGTAGTAGTTAGCACTTCTTAGCTACTTTCTGATCGGTTACGCCACTGCGGTTACGCCACTGACAATATTATGCCGAAAAAAGCGCTTTTCTAACTCAATACGCCTATATTTAGGAATTCTGAAAAGTGTTAAGTGAAACACTCTGTATACAGGGCTTTGTTGTATTCTGCACATTTCTGTACCACATTGTGGATAGTGACAACATTGTTAATATCCTTTAAGAAGGCCTGCCTGGTGATTTTGTTGTTTGAAATCCAAGCTTGTCCTGACGCTATTAGCGATTACCTGAGCAAATACCTTATAGGCGACGAACATTAGGCTGGGCACTTTATAATTATTCTATTCCTTAAAAACTCCTCTTATAGATTAATTTTATGTTAGCGACCCGTACGCTTGAGTTCGTGCGGCATTGAGTATGCAGGGCGGCTAGTGTTTCCAGAATAATCTCCCCTTGTCCTTCAATAAATCTGCTGTTATCTTATCCTCACTAGTTGCTTTCCCCTTTTCCATTGCTTCTAATGGTTGCTTTACTGCATGTTAGGTTAAAGGGAACCTGAAGCGGTTTTAGAATTCGATGAGTTTAAGGTTGCCGAATGTGCAAAATGTGCAGGTAAAGCCTACGAAATCGTTTTGCTCTAGCACTTGAAACGGTGGCGTAATCGCCAAATAAACTCGCCGTTGATGTTCAGGCTTCTCTGAAGTGCACAGCGATGGGCAGAGGCCCCGATAATGACGTCACGTATAACGGCACTACATTTCCAGCGAAGAAACGGTTATTCCATGGAAGAAAACCGACGCCATCGAAGGTGAAGCTCACGATGCTTTGTTTGGGGCCATCTGACGACGCACAGCAGCATGCAGGCGTAAGCAGCGCACATCTGAAATTTAGGCAACAATGACGTCACTGCCGAGTTTCCTCGCACTCCTCCAATGTAGTGAGGAGAAGCATAAACATCGTCGTGGTTTTAATCGACGATTATGACGCAAATTAAAATTCCAGTGTAAAATTGCTTTTCATGTTTTATCTGGAAGCTTGATAGATTCGAATTTTTGAATAACTTCGAATTCTCAAAAAACTGTTCCAACTTCCCTTTAAGAAAATATTTCGTGCTACGGAGCTCCGAATAATATCTTTGTTCCGCAAGTATATGCATAATAGCGCTAAGATGGCGAGCACTCCCAATTTTAGCCTGATGAATGTGGATAGATTTTAAACCACTATTAGCAGTGAAGCTTCTGCAAATCCAATGAATAAAATTCTACATCTTCTACACCTACGTGTATACATTTTCTAAGATGGAAAATTCTCTGATGCGACAGATACTTAACGCTGTCGTCAAGGTGGCTGGTGGTCACCTGCACCGTCACCCCGAACCTGAGATTTTGGGTTTAGCAATATCGAGCTAGTTATTGTTTCTGAATACACTTTTTGGTTCAGAATGTTAGGCATTGCATGAAATGAATGCAAAGAAATCCAGTAGCAAAGTTTTGTTTCTGGAAGCAAAGAAATGCAGTGGTTGACCAAATGAAGAAATAGGGAAGTGGTATTTCAATGCCCGTAATGGTTCCCTGGTCGCAATAAAACGAAAATAAGAGATTTGCGTAACTGATGGGGCGTATATGCTTCCTTAGATGCCTCGTTTACGTTTCTGACTTACCAATCGGCTGCTTGAAGTGTCGTCCAGATCAGCACTGACTCCTGATGAAGGCAATATGATGAAGGCAAACCCCTTCATGCAGCCCCCGCCTTTCATGCACATACTGTATGTTTTGCCACTGAGAAGCTCACGCTTAGCCCTTTTCTTTTCCTAGCCCTTTCAACAAAACCGTGTATGTGTTGATTATCGCACTTATGCGCACGCTGACCCCCCCCCCCCCCCCCCCCTTCCCCTAAAAAAAACATCTGCTGGCGTACAACAGTCAATCTGCAGACCAAGCACCAAAACCGCAGCACATATCGCTCTGAATACAGGCTGGTATGTCCGGTTTGAGCTCCGTACCGGACTGTCTGTCCGGCTTGAGCTCCGTACCGGACTGGTCTGTCCGGCTTGAGCTTCGAACCGGGAATGGACTGTCCGGTATGAGCTCCGTACCGGAGCGGTCTGTCCTGTTTGGGATCGATACCGGACCGGTATGAACCGGTATAGCCATCAAACCGGACGGGTCTCGCCAGTATGAGAGTGATACCGGACCGGTATGAAACCGATATGTTCCGGTAAAATCCGGTTTGCCGCGATACCGGATTTTTCAATAGGGAAGTATTCAGATTTCTATCCTCAGACACGGTAGCACACTCGCCCGAGTCAATGCAGTGAATATGCAGTGAGTATGCTTCGCAGCAGCTCTATGACTGACTTCTATGACTATGACTTCTATGACTGAGCAACTCTTTGGGAGCACTATGGCGAAGAATGATGCGATGGAGGATGAAGGATGCAATGTCGTGGGCTGTATCAGATGGTAAAGGCGACGTTTCGGCGTAGCGGGTAAGATGGTATATGGCGACGATGATCCAGCAGTTGCCAGCTGATGTGCTGGGAAGAGGACCGCAGAGGTCGATACCAACACGCTCGAAGGGCTGCGCTGGGCAAGGCAGCGGTTGTAAAGGAGCGGCGGGTCGGCGAGGTGGTTTTTTTTGGCGCTGGCATGCGGCGCATGACTGAAGGAACTTGCGCACATAACGGTACAACACATACATACATACTTGCAAACACACGCACGCACACACACACATACACACACACACACACACACACACACACACACGCGCGCACGCACGCACGCACATATATATATATATAAGGGAGTAATTACAAATTGAATTCCACCTTCGCAGCCCTACGGCTGCGAAGGAAAGCTATGCAGCTTTCTCAGAAACTTCGTAGTTAAAGAAAAATTTTTCCTGGTCCGGGGTTCAAACCTGGGACCATCGCTTCACCGGAGCAGTCGCTCTACCAATTGAGGTAACCGGTACGGCAAGCTTATGGTAGGGCGAGAGCGAATTCATCAATAACTCGAAGTGGGAAACGTGTTGGTCAAATTTTAGGGGAATCCCCCAAGGTGGAGTAGATTTGTAATAAGGGAGTAATTACTCATTGACATCCACCTTAGCGCAGCCATACGGCTACAATGGAAAGCTATACAGCTTTCTCAGAAACTTCGCAGTTAAAGAAAAATTCGTCCTGGTCCGGGGTTCGAACAGGGGACCACCGCTTCACCAGAGCAGTCGCTCTACCAACTGAGCTAACCGGAACGGCAAGCAATGAGTAATTACTCCCTTATTACAAATCTACTCCACCTTGGAGGATTCCCCTAAAATTTGACCAACACGTTTACCACTTCGAGTTATTGATAATTTCGCTGTTCCCCTACCCTAAGCATGCCGTCGGTAGAGCGACTGCTCCGGTGAAGCGGTGGTCCCGGGTTCGAACCCTAAACCAGGACGAATTTTTCTTTAACTACGAAGTTTCTGAGAAAGCTGCATAGCTTTCCTTTGTAGCCGCATGGCTGCGCTCAGGTCAATGAGTAATTATTGCCTTATTACAAATCTACTCCACCTTGGGGGATTCCACTAAAATTTAAACACATACATACATACATACATACATACATGCATACATGCATGCATACATACATGCATGCATGCATACATGCATACATACATGCATGCATGCATGCATGCATACATACATACATACATACATACATACATACATACATACATACATACATACATACATATATACATATATACATACATACATACATACATACATACATGCATACATGCATATAGGAACTTTACTACAAGATACATATACAGTGTAGCCCAGCTAACTTGAACCAAGATTTAAAAAAAAACCTAAGCGTTCTTCAGAGCGAAAATCCCATGGATGTTGTTAGGGTTTATCTGAAGTTACACTGCCATTTTTTCGCTCCTGCTCTTTCAATAATTAGTCGAGATAAAGAAATTATTTTTTTTAAATATAGCTTGAAACTTCAGGCGTCAATAGGAAAGTTGTGGGGCTCCAAACATATTGTCCAACCCAGACACTTCCAACGAGATAGACTTAGCGTGGCCGTTTTTATTCGGGGTAAACGAAAGCCCGTGTTGTTTAAAAAATACCACGTGACAGCGCGCTCCGTGCGCCCGAATGCGCCGCGATTAGCGCGCTCTCATCCGTGCTTTGTAAAAGGCATCACTCGCTTCGCGCCTTTCGTGCTTCCCAAGATACATCTTCGCGTTGTGCTTGGTTCCATGATAAGCGCCAGTGGGTTCTATCAAAGCGCGGCTCCCGTTTCTGCGGCGACAATTGCGCTCTTAGGTGAGCAGAATGCATGCGGAGGAACGATGATAATGTCATGAGTTAGAATTTGGGACCAAGATCCCAACGAGCAAAGACGCATATAACAAGCCTGATAACGTCGTGTGAATTACGCTCAAAAACAGGAGCCGCGCTTTCCTCCAATTGCCGCCCAAACCCACCGGTGCTTGTCTTCGAACCAACAACAACGCGAAGCCCTTTCATGGGCAGCACGAAAGGAGCTAAGCGAGTGATTTTTTTTTAAAGCACGGATGAGAGCGCTGTAATCGCGGCGCATCCGGGAGCACGGAGCGCGCTGTCACGTGGTATTATTTAAACTCCGCGGGCTTTCGTTTCTCCCGAATAAAAACGGCCACGCTAAGTCTATTTCGTATGAAGTGCGTGGTCTGGTCAATATTTGTGGAGCTCCAGAACTTCCCTATTGACGCTTCAACGTTTCAAGCTATATATAAAAAGTCAATTTATTTATCTCGACGAATTATTCAAGTAGGACGAGCAAAAAAAATGGCACTGCAACTTTAGATAAACGCTAACAAATCCACGCGATTTCAGTTCCGAAGAACGTTTAGTTTTTTTATAAATCTTGGTCCAAGTTAGCTGGGACTCCATGTAAATGAAGTAAGCGTGTTCCCGCAGAAGCGCAAGCGCTTGTGGGCGGGCCACGTCAGTCACAACAATGCGCGGTCAATATAAAGCACTGAAAGTACACATTTGAAAAAAAAACCGATACTATACATGTAGTATCTGAAGTTGCAGAAGCTCTCCTTCAGGAATGCAGCATCGTTCACCTCACCACCTCCGCCTACCATTCTCAGACAAATGGCCTGGTTGAACGTTTTAACCGCACTCTTGGCGACATACTGGCCATGTATGTAGCTTCCGATCCCTGCAAATATGATCGCGTTCGACCTTTCGTCATCTATGCTTATAACTCCGCTGTTCAAGCCAAAACCGGATTCTCTCCATACTTTCTTCTCTACGGCCGTGAGCCTTCTTGCACAATGGTCACCATTCTCCCTTACTGCCCTGATGATTCTGAATTTACGACTCTATCTCAAGCCGCCACTTATGCCGAAGAATGCCGCCTACTTTCCCAGTCTTTCACTTCACACGCCCAGCAGCAGCAGAAAAGCACCCGTGATCCCTCTGCACTTCTTCCCACTTATCTACCTGACTCTTTGGTTTGGCTCTGGGTTACTTCCTCAAGTCCCGGCCTTTCCTCCAAACTTCTCAGCAAGTACCAGGGCCCCTACCGCTTCTTAAGCAGGCATCCCCAGTCAATTACCTCATCGAACCCCTTACACTGTCTACTGATCATCGTCGCCGAGGCCGCGAAATCGTGCACACCGCTGGACCGCCTCAAACCATACTACGACCCTACTGTCGTCACATCACCTTAGGCCGCCAGGATGGCGCCTTTTCGCCCGGAGGCAGTTGTAAGACATGCCTTCGGCTCCCGAACCCTTGGTGTCTGGCTTAAGGAAGAAGACGATGAAGACAACGGCGCCAATGCTCGTGCGTGTGCGCTGATTACTGCCGCTGGGATTGATCGCTGCCTCAGGACCGAACCGAGCCGGTACCGCTAGCCGTTCGCGACGCAGCGCCTTCGAAGACGTCCTACGCTACAGTGTATGTATGTATGTATGTGTGTGTGTGCGTGTGTGCGTGCGTGCGTGCGTGTGTGCGTGTGCGTGTGTGTGTGTGTGTGTGTGTGTGTGTGTGTGTGTGTGTGTGTGTGTTTGTGTACGTATGTGAAGAGCAACTGGCCCTACCGTTAGCTCTCTTACAGTAGGGAGATGTTGCACGCTTATTTTAATGGTGAGCGCTAGCCCGAACGCTTCGCACACCATGGATCTTTGTCCACTGCATTTTTTGCAGTGCATGTGAGACTCCAAGCAATCGCTTTATCCTCCTCGCATGATAGCACCACTTCCTTGTCACCCGCCTACTTGACTCCATTTTCAAACCATTGGTTATTTCCTCACTGCTGCCATTTCCCTGCACCAGCAGTTTAGCCCAAGATCACTTATTAGCGCTCTGTTGTTCGCGTTGTGGCGATAGGGAAAGATTGCAAGAGATAGAGCAAGCTGAGGGGGCGCGCAGCACCATCATGCTTGGCGGGAGCGTCGGCCAAGCGAAGACATCGTTTTCCTCATTAAGGCCTAAACAGGAGCCGCCGAAGCGAAATTCTGCGAACTGAATCTTTTGACAACCGGCTTGCGAGTCTTTTGCGCTTAGTATTCATTTATTTATTTATTTATTTCATATACCCTCAGGGCCATTGGCATTAGAGAGGGGAGTGGTTACAGGAAAAACAAAACAAACGATACAAGAAATGAAATGGGGCTATTATCAAAAAAGTTCCAGATGTGTCTAATCATACAATGTTAGCTAAGCAAACAAGGGAAGGGGAATGAGCGGCTCGTTATAAATATTACAGAAGCCATCAGCCACATAAATCAAGGGGCACAGGGGACTTTTTTTAAATTTATTTATTTAATTTGTGGTGTTGATCAATTTAAATATTACTGAATATGTTATCGCTCAAGGCTAATTGATTAGAAAACCAGAAGAAAAAACAACCACATGCCGCCGGTGGGATCCGAACCCACGACCTCCGAATTACGCGTCCGGTGCTCTACCTCTGAGCTACGGCGACGGCTCTCAAATCTTCTGCTTTCGGGGGTATTTTATGTTTACAAGTAACCTAACCTTGAGAGTGGTCATCAGTGCCACCCACGTTCATAAGCGGCGGACGTGGAACGTCCTGAGTTACCGCAGGTGTGACGTAGAACGTCATCGAACGAAGAGGGTGGAAGCTGCATGAGAACCCTCTTATGCTTCCTATGGTCTCAATGCTGCCAGAATCGAGGCCCTCGCTAAGCAATTAAGCAAACAAGGGAAGGGGTATTGAGGGGCTCGTTATAAATATGACAGAAGCCAACAGCCACAGAAACCAAGGGGCACAGGGGACTTTTTTTATTTATTTATTTAATTTGTGGTGTTGGTCAATTTAGAATATTATTGAATATGTTATCGCTTAAGGCTAATTGATTAGAAAAGCAGAAGAAAAAACAACCACATGCCGCCGGTGGGATCCGAACCCACGACCTCCGAATTACGCGTCCGGTGCTCTACCTCTGAGCTACGGCGACGGCTGTCAAATCTTCTGCTTTCGGAGGTATTTTATGTTTACAAGTAACCTAACCTTGAGAGTATTCATCAGTGCCACCCACGTTCATAAGCGGCGGACGTGGAACGTCCTGAGTTACCGCAGGTGTGACGTAGAACGTCATCGAACGAAGAGGGTGGAAGCTGCATGAGAACCCTCTTATGCTTCCTATGGCGTCAAGGCTGCCAGAACCGAGGCCCTCGCTAAGCAATTAAGCAAACAAGGGAAGGGGAATGAGGGGCTCGTTATAAATATGACAGAAGCCAACAGCCACAGAAACCAAGGGGCACAGGGGACTTTTTTTAATTAATTTATTTAATTTGTGGTGTTCTTGAAAAAGTGGTAATCTTTGATGGTTGCTGTTGGTGCGGGAAGGTAATTCCACTCTGCTGCTGTTCGAGGTAAAAACGACTGAAAGAAAGCGTGAGTTCTGCAAAATGGGACACCGACTTTGTAGGCATGATCTAATCTTGATGATAAATGATGCGCGGGAGAGATTAATTCACTGCGCAGGTGTGGATGATGAAACATGTTATGAAAAAGGCAGCTACGAAATATTTTGCGACGTGAAGCTAAGGATGGCAGATTAAGGGGCAGATCGAGCGGGTAGGCAGATCGAGCTGGCAGATTAAGCCCGCTCGACATGTTCATAGCTGCTGCCGGAAGTGAGACCACATCTCTGTCATGATACGAAAGAAATCGCAACATATTCCACCCCCTCCCACTGCTATTCGACGCGTATGCGCCGAAGATAGCAACGCAGAGGCTCAGCGCCAAACGGGGCAACGTTGTTTTTCGTACTTGCTGCCAATAGCAGCAGTTAACGGCACTTATTTCTGTTTTCTTTAATTTTTCACTTGAAGTTATGCGATCAGACCCTATGGTTACGTAATCTGGAGCCGCTTATATGTAGATGTCAAGCGTGCATCAAAATTTGTACAAAATGACGAATTGTCGAGAATATGCCGCTTGAAGTCGTTTTCTTCATTTGTATCAATTTGCCGCACGTTTCTTTCATTCAAAACACAGCTGGGAGCGCTGGAACAATAAGCTCACTGGCGTTGCTTATTTTTCCATTTCCCAGGTTTCTTTTGTTTTTAATGCAGGAAAAAAGAACCACTTGGGAGCTGCGCTGCTAATCAAAAGCTACATCCGTTGTTTTGTAACCCCTCACGACTTAACAGAAAGCACGTGATCCTAAGTTAGTATTCAAAATTTTGCATCGTGTTGTACTAGATGAAGTAATTAAGCGGCATTTAAAAAAAAGCGCGACAAGATGGGTAAGAATATGCGAATGGCTTCGCCTAGCTGCGGGGCCCTGAATCTTGTTATACTTTGGATCAATTTTGACGAAACATCCCGTACGATAGAGTTCCTCATGTCTTGCTTTTTGCGCAATCTTTAATGAGATGACGGACACTCTTATTGATGTGATCCATCATCTGAAGTACATATATAAAAAACAACTACTTTCACCTCTACAGTTTGCACTTCTGATATGTTGTTCCCTCCTTTCCACCCTTTAATTTGTGTTAATCACGTGTAATTTCAATTTCCCTTCAAGTAATGCAGCGAAGCCACTAGCTGACTGCTTTATAAAATGATATGGTATGTGCATAGCCCCCCGTTGTGCATAATAATGTAAAATAGACATAATTTGGGCACTAAAGTGTTTCGTTATGTACAGAGCACCGCGTCTAGACGGTGGTGTGAAGGTTGCGGCTTCGAAACAGTATCGCTAAGTGTCTATGCCCAGTTTTTTTTATGTTTTTTTCTCCTTCTGAAATAAAATTTTCCAAGCTATTTGATAACTCTGCTTCTTATTCTTCGAGCGTCGCTAGAGGGTGACATTACAAGTAGGTTGCCCGTGTTTTTTGCAAGTTTTCTGCAATGTTTCTTCTCACTTCCTTGCTGAGCGAACTACTGAAACCTGACTCCCGTGTAATCTCAATACGTGGAAGGTCAGCCGCTTTTCAAGACGCGATAACTGCTCTCTGCGGCAGACATCACCAAAGCACGAAGACTGCCCGCACGTCTCTAGTGAGCGTCTTGGGGTATGATGACGCGAAATGCAGCAAAATCGACCGTTACTCAGGGTAAGACAGCCTTTTTTTTGCCTTTGTGCCTCTAGAACCTGAAACGCGTAAGCCGACAAACGCAAACAACTTGCTCAAACGAGTACAGGTTTATTTTTCAACGCTTAGTTTTAAACTCTGAGCTATGATGGGTAATGCTGGGACAATCAATTAACGGAGATCCTAGCATGTTATTAGGCTACATTTTGGTAATGTGAATGGGGTGGCTGAATATTTAGAGCGAAGTAGTTTATGCAGACGCGCAGTGCTTCTGCTAACAGTCAGTTAGCGTTTTACTAATTGGAATCCATTGTAATTCATTTGTTCTCAGAGCTGGAAGGCATTACGGGAAAATATAGTGTTCAGATGTAATAAGCAGGAAGATATCAAATTTGAGGCGGAAAAAAAGCTACAAAAAACAATTGTGGTAAAGCGATATTTTTTTTTTTTGGCGGGAAATACCACAGCTTAGCACAATGTAAAGAAAAGTGCCATATATTGTTAAAGAAAGATTACACAAGTGATTGCTGAAAAGTAAAGTTGTATAGTAAAGTCAGGAATGTAATAAAGACAGTAATGTAAGCTTTCTGCCAATGCAGATGGCTCCTACTCGCAGAGATGCTGAGCAATAAATGAAGTAGAACAATATTTAGTCCTACATAAAATAACGCCTTCTATGCGGTGAAAATAGATGGGGCTGGAAAATAAGTAGGTGCAGTGAGCAGCCTATTTTCGTGGAACTGATTTTTATAGTAGGTTCTGTGCAACGGGTATCAAGGAGAAACTTTTCTGGGGTGCGCAAATATTGCAAGTGACAACTTCGTTTTCATTTCGATGACACTGTAGCAATGTTAATAATTAGAAAGCACTACTGAGATTTTGCCGACTAAATTTCAGATGCCAATGATTCAAGTTCAGGGTCCCATACAGGTCATGCATATTTTAATTTTGATGGAATTAGCTTGTTAAACGGAAGCAGTTTTTTTTATGAACTAGAAGAAGAGTAGAAATTTCGTTTCGGATTGCCCCCTGGAGGGCTAGCATTTTTATCAATAATTTTAAGTGGTTTGCACAACAAATTAGAAGCACGTGCACACCGAGGTGTTTCTACAAGGTTACCGCTTCTGCAGGACTACTGTTAAATTACTACTTTTATGTTAAAGAGGAACGTCGTGAAATACTCTTGTGCGTGACTTATTGTTCTTAAGTGTCGTGGGCATGTTGTTGCACTATACAAAAACATGGTTAATATTATACTGAAGAACCGACGCGTCTTAGTCATTGTAATTTTTCGGCATTAGCAAAAGGACGTAGCGAAGAATTAAATATTTTTAAGGAAGTCACTTCAATAATGGCGAAAACGTAACGGCCCGAAAAGCTAATCATGGGGACGCCTCAGCCCAGTAGAGAGAAACAGGAGCTATTTTAGTGAACCACCACATACTAAAAACGATTGATTGGAAGTACTGCAGCATTTGAACATATTTAGGGTCAAGATTAGTGTTAGTTATGCTGAGATGAAGTACAGCGTGTGAAAAGGATTTTGCAAGTTGTCAAAAGTGTTTTCACAAATCAAAAATTGCCCGTTGCATCACATTCATTGTGATACTCACTCTCTTAGCAGCAGGTTTATCACTTCCCGGAAAAGGTTTGCTACCATACACAATAGCATTCGCAATGTCAACAATATATTGAAATGCCTTGATACTTCTCTTGGGTCTTTAACCTGCGGCTTCTCGTGCTTTCGTTTATCTAAACATGGTTAAAGCTACATGACAATCAGGTTGGTTCCTTTAAGAATTGCCGGCGTCATGACCACCTTCGACCGTATATAAGCGGGCAGTGTTGCACTGCAATGAAGAGCTGCTTTCTGCAGCCCGTGTTATGCGAAATCTTAGTGAAAAATCCGTATCTTCAGCGTTTACTCTCATCATTGTCGAGTATAATGGTGGCTTTTGTATGGAGAGCTCCCAAATTTTTAAAGTTTTGTGAAAGCTTGCTCTTGAACCTTGCCAGCTCTTGGTGACGTAAACATGAACCTTAACCATCGAATCCATAATTACTATACTACAAGGGAATTTAACATTATTTATTCATTTATTCAAGGATTCTAGTAGCGCCGGAAGGCATTACTGTAGGAGGGACGTACAACGAAATCAAGCATTACAAGTGCCATAGTCACATAAAGGGACTATTCGAAACGACACATTCGACAGCCATAAGCTCAAGAAAAACACGCACAGACTCGCGTGCATTGAATTATCCAATCTTAGGATGAATTCAATTTATGAATAAATGCACGAAATGCTTCCACATACGTGCAGTCAACTGTGTTTTAGGCAGTTTGTCCCATACAGATATGCCGGCCGCGTCGGCTAGAATTTCTTTGGAGGAGAAATTCTAGATGCCCGTGTACTGTGCGATGTCAGTGCACGATAAAGAACCCCAGGTGGTCGAAATTTCCGGAGCCCCTCACTACGACGTCTCTCATAGCCTGAGTCACTTTGGGACGTTAAACCCCAATAAACAAAACTAAACCCCCATAGAGATATGACATGTGGAAGAAGGAATTGTGATAAGTGTTACGTTGACATCTGGTTTCTTGTACTTTAAACTCGTGATGAAAACGTGCAGATATAAAATATGTCAGGGAAACACACATATATTTATCAATCCCGGTTTTATTGAAATGAACGCGATTGAACATTTATAATTTACTGTGCAGGCGCCTGGTGCTAACTTACCAACAAAAACTTTCCTTCATTGCTGTAATGCTCTGTTGAAAAATGTAGTCATTTGCGATATGTGCGCACGTTATAAAGACCTGATAATGTAGCCACATGTGGATTCGCCACTGCGCTGGCATATTCAAATATGGGTCTAATGTGTGTGAGGTGCAGTAGGTCTTTTACACTTGCGGTGCCTTTGCAGAAATTTCACCCCAAGAAACTCAACATCACTGATGGTTCACCAGCTACACATTCAATACAAGTTCTCCGTGAAAGGTCTTTTCTCTAATACACACCCAGGTATTTAAATTCAGAACAGTACACCGAGTTTACAGGGTTATGTTTACAAGTAAAAGGAACATATTTGCATTTATTTAATTTCAGCGTAATTTTCCACGTGATGCACTATAGGTGGATGCTGTCAGATTGAGTTGTTTAGCGCGAACGTCGTATTCGCGGACTACCGGCCTCCACACAACGCAGTCGTATGCGTACAAGCAGATTTTTTATGCAACTGTCTCAACAACATCATTATTACATGTTAACAATGCCGAAACTGACCCCTCAGGTACACGGATGTAATATTTTCAGAGTGGGATGAAAAATTTGGGTACTGGTTGCCATGTACCCATATAACCAAAGCGGGCGGTATCGCAAGGGAAGCTAGTTTAGTTAATGAAATAGCATGTGGTACGCAGTAGAACGTTTTTTTTTTAATCCCAAATTATGCAATCAACTTGCTTTCCACTATCCGAAGAAAGAAAAATGCACAGACATAATTCCAGCAGTCGCGTGGTACTAGCAATACCCGACTTGAAACCATGCTATTGTTTATTGTTTATTGTAAAAGTTATTGTTTTTTAAATGTTTTATGGTGACACTGTAAATAATATGTTCGTGTACTTTGCACTTTATCCTTGCAAGTGAAAATGGACAGTAATTTGTGGCTAATTTTCTAGATTATTACAATGTTAGCCACTGTCTATTGTGTATTATAACGAAATAATAGCTACCACCTGAGCACATGCTTTCAAAACACAAAACAGGATAGAATCAGGACTATTAACAGCATGAAAATTAAGAATTTGCAGTGGCTTCAAATTACCATCACATGTAATAATGAAGGCTGCTATAGGCGCAGAAATCACATGGGCGGCTCCTGGATGTTGTGCGCAAAAGGGAGCTTTAAAAACATGTAAATTGCGGCTAAAACAAAAAGCCTTGTCCTAATCATCACTGCATCAACTCCGTTAAGTGATTTGTGTGGAACGCGAATCTGCCCCCGTACGTGCGATTTTAAAACTTTCCATAGCTCTTTAGGATTACGTTGATTTTTCTGACCGAAAGAAGTGAACAACCTATATTTTTGAGTCTTTACTTTAGCTGCTAAATCACGTTAGAAGACATTTATTCCTTGAAGCATACGGGAGCAACCGCCTTATGTATGAGGAGAGAAGACGGTGCCGCTTGTTGACCAGTGCACGGATATCCCGATTGCACCGAGGCATATCGTTTATTTGTTTGTACTTTTGACGGTAAATGTATGTCAACAAGAGATTCACATTTGTTCCTAAAATGCGTCCAAGTGCTTATAAAACCCTATCGGTCACTGCTATTTAAAATGTCGGCAAAGACGGAAACAAGGTCATGTGATAAGTA
Organism: Amblyomma mixtum; assembly: GCF_055824585.1. Taxonomy (NCBI): domain Eukaryota; kingdom Metazoa; phylum Arthropoda; class Arachnida; order Ixodida; family Ixodidae; genus Amblyomma; species Amblyomma mixtum. The sequence goes on from NC_143013.1 coordinate 115,007,436, forward strand.
TTACTTTTACCCTTGTAGCAAAAATAAATTTTCCTTGATTGTTTCTGCATAGTCCACTGAAGTCACATCGGTAAATGCGCAACGAGACAGCCATTATCAATTACACTACGAATTCATATTATTTTATCCGCCGGCGAAGTGGTGTTCTAAAATCTAAATCCAAAGTGCAAGATCGCGAGTGCTGGTGTCTAGTAGGCTTGTTTACATGGTGAGATAGATCGCTAACTGCAGTGAGCTCAGTGAACGATAACGCCAACATATACTGATCAAATTTCCATGTTTCCATTGAACGCCAGGCATATTAAGATCATCACCAATATAACATGTTTATTCAGCGTGGAGAGGAACTTTGACAATTCTTTGGGGCATCCGGATCTACTTAGACGAGGTGGGCGGTAAAAGCACCCTGTTCAGGTGGCATCGCTGCGTTTTGAAATAATGCGTCACACCGATACACCGCACAACGGAGCCGCTGTTATCTACTTCGAACGGAAGCAATGCCGTGTAAGTACGAAACCACTGCCCCGATGAGTTTCCCTGTCACCCCGGTATACGCAGCAGCCAGACGACCACCTCAGCGTCTCCAATGGAATCATGCTACCAGATTTCGGTTCCAAGTACGACGTCCGCATTTACTGAGGGTACCCAAGTGGGAAAATAATGAATTTTATTTTTTGGGATCTGAGCACTGACAACTAGGAAAACGAGGGCATTAGTTTCAGGGTTCCGTCGACGATGCTGGGGGTTTCGTAAAGACACCAGCTGCGGATAATCAACGGCTAGTTGTGTCGCAGCCTCGACAACCTTTTCTCATGTGGCGTATAAGTAAAGCATTGATACTTGGCGGATAACTTATTGAAACGCAAATTAAACGGTATGTCAAATGAGCGCCCATGAGCAACATGCTTGGACTGCGCATGGCGCACAGACGGCTCATGTCTTCTGTGATCATATATGGCTTTCCTTTAACTTCCCATCAGACGACAATACACGTTCGTTATCGTTGAATGCCCACACGTGAAACATTATTCGCCACTTTTTTTATTTTTAACACATTTACTAAAACGGTGCGCATGGTCAATGCCAGCCGTTGACTCTGACTGTCCTAGTTCCGGCTTGGAAAAGATGAATGCCTTTTCTTCAGATTACTGCGAGCTCTCAGTTGCGCTGTCTTCTACACCAAAAATTTGTAGGTTATTTCTTCGGGAACAGTTGTCACTTTCATCAGCGGTAGCCTTCAGACAAGCAACATCACGAGTCAATGTGCTACTCAGCAGTGCCACCGCGGTTAGCTTTAAGCACATTATTTTAAAGATTCACTACTCCATTTAGTCCATTGGCGAGCGTCCTACCATGCTATATTGGTGCAACATTCACGGACTGCCAGACCTCAAGGAGTGTAGTGTGGTCTACCTCTAAGGTTTTATTAGTCCTATACACATCGTCGATGGAAGCCGTAGCCACATCCTCAGGGCCAGGGTTTCTCTCCCCATCTCTTGACACTAGTAAGACTACAGCGACCAGGCCTTGTGCACGACTGAAAGAATATCGAGACAGTTACGTATTCGGTAAATGCATTCGGTATATCAGGGAATCCGACACAACACAGCAGTGGTACAGACTTTCAAGGTAGGCAAACTGGTTGAATTCGCACGTAACTAACCTGGGTAAAAAAACAGACGTGAGCACATGGAAGAAGCGATGTAGTGCCCCGGCCGCCGCAGGCAGTAACGCCACTTATGTAGCTAGGTCATGTCGCTGGAATCGCTTGTCGCTCCTTGTTGCCTGATGACTATTCTTCCAGGAGCCAACACCAGAGAAACTGTCTTGATGACGGCGAAACGCGCTGCTGTAGGTGGTACGCGATTTTCTAAACAACTTTGTCTCATAGCAGGAGACGTTGGCGAGGCTCGTTGCGGTGAAGCGCGGATATGTGGTGCCATCCAGGGAGCCAGCAGCATAAAAGCCGGGACGTGGGTAAAGATCTGATAAGCGACGTCGTGCAGTGATTATGACCTGTTAGTGAGGTTTATGTACTATATTCATGCCTACTAAATATATTGTTCCTACTCGTTTCTGCTTGATGTTCGTATCACAAATATAGTGCATACTAAATCTGAGATCGGCCTCCTGTTTTTTGAAGTCCGCGATAAAATCCTGATTTTTTTTATCTTCCTCTGAAGCGCATTAAGTCAGCAAATAAAAGTGCCGTAAGTGCACTTAGGAGCATTTGCAAAAGAAATCATGTCAAATTTAAAATTAATAATTCAGATTATAAGCTTGGAGCAATTATGCATATCTCATGTTAATGCGGCCTATTCTATAATAAGGCGCTAAGCCTTCACCTTTGGCAGCGTTTAACTCGTGTTAACTTGTGAACTAAATGCGATAGAAGAAAGCGAATGACTGCTTCAGATATAGAAGTAAAAATGAATCTAGAGGCCACGTTTGATGGCTGTAGAGTAAATAATCAATTAATTACAGTCAGAAATGTCAAAATTTCGTCGAAATGGCGCAACATCGATATAACCACGGGAACGGTGTGACTTCACATACATCAAAAATCGCCTTTAAATAGCGAAAATTGCCACAGAATAGTCGGAAAAACGATGGATTTGTGTCAGATGTGAAAATTTGTTGTTAAGCATAATTAACATTTAAGATCCCCGAGAGGTGTAAAATTTGGGTATCGGTCTAACCATGGGAACGGTGTGACGTCACATCCACGGGAAGCCGTCACAGCATAGTGTCCTCTGGTTTCGCCTCTCAACACTTTAGTTGCCAAAGTATCCTCGAAATTCTCAGAGAGTTTAAGGAATCCTATACAGCATCATTTCGCCTAATTTACGTAAAGTGCACGTGTCGAAAATCTTAAATGCTTTGTGCTGAGAAACAATCATATAAACTTATACAAATTAAAGATACATTGTATTATGCCATGGTTTTATGTACATTATCATTAAACTTCTTTGCAGACAGAAATACAGAAATAAATCAAATGCAGAGCCAAAGATGGCTCTGTTTAAAACGCTGTGACCGCAGAAATGACCCAGTGCACTGAACAATCTGGCGTCGCCAAGTTTCATAATACATGTGGAACAGATGTTACCTTGTTTTCCGAAAAGCTTAGCTTTTATTTATTTTATTATTTATTTATTTAACTACCCTCAGGGCCGTTAGGCGTTACACAGGGGAGTGGGAATAACATGCAAGTACAAAAAACAAAACAGCAGATAGAAAAATTGAAAATAGTTACAGCACACACTGGTATAAAATCAATAACAGAAATAACAAATGGCAGCATTTCACAAAACAAAACACAAAAGAAAACATCAGCTTATAAATTAACAAACTTATAGACACATACTTATATAAAATTAATAACAGCGTTACGAAATGCAGCAGTATCAGTAATTACAGCAATATTGTGGGGAAGGTGATTCCAGCTGACACAAGTTCTGGGTATGAATGAATCGTGAAAACATCTTGTACGACAAGGAGGGATCCAAACTTTGTGACGGTGATCAATGCGTGCTAAAATATAGGGTGGTCTTTTTAATGACTTCTCCTTAAGATAAGGATTATGATAAATTTTGTGAAAAGTACATAATGAAGCTATTGACCTGCGATGGGAAAGAAGCTGTTTCATGGCAGTTACACTACTAGTACGATGATAGTTGGAAAGTATGAAGCGACAACCACGGTTTTGAATTTATTCTAAGTCATAAATGAGAGATTCGACACCAGGGTTCCACACCGATGAAGCATATTCCAATTTAGAGCGGACCAACCTTTTGTAAAGTAATAGTTTTAATGAACTCGGTGCACATAAAAAATTTCGGCGAAGGTATCCAAGCATGCGATTGGCGTTATTTGTAATGTAGTCAACATGAGTTTTCCAAGACAAGTTAGAAGAGACATGAACACCCAGATATTTATAAGACGACACAGTTTCAAGAGTGATGCCATTAATGGAGTAGTTAGAGGGTGTATTAGATAGACGAGAAATTGGCAAATGCTTGCATTTAGTAATGGTTAGCTTCATATTCCACAGATTACACAAATCCAGTACCTTGTTAATATTTATTTTTGCTTGCAGCCTACGTTCGAAAATATTCAAGACAAGTGGTTTTCCCAAATTGATGGGTGTGCATGGAATCCAGTCTGGTTCCCGTACTAAAAGACCTACTCTTGTCTTCTTACCACAGACGCCTACAAGCCTATCCTGAAGATGCTTGAAGACGCGACCGTTTACTTGCCGCGGTGGCTCAGTGGTTATAAGGAGCTCGTTATAAGCCGTAATACCTATAAGTTGTAATACGTTATAAGCCGTAATACCTGGGTTCGAACCCGAATGTGGCAACCGCGTTTTGATGGAGGCGAACGCAAAAAGGCGCCCGTGTGCTGTACGATGTCACTGCACGTTAAAAATCCCCAGGTGGTCGAATTTATTCCGGAGACCTTCACTACGGCGCCTCTTTCTTTTTATTCTTTCCCTCTTATTTCCTTTCCTTCCCTTAATTCGCGGTTCAGCTGTCCACCGAAATATGTGAGACAGATCCTGCGCCGTTGCCTTTCTTCCCCCCTCCCGCCCAAAAAGCGACCTTTTTTTACGTCATGTGTTACGTCGGTGACCTTTTAGTATGTTATCGCATAGGTCACGATCAGCGAACTGCTGCTCAGATTTTAACGGGTTCTAAAGGGCGTAGAGCATAACCAATTACAACTAAACATTGACTTTCCTACTGACAGCAGAATAAGATTTCAGCTGTAAGAGCTTGCGCTGCTCTATGAACATGTGCGCGAGGTTTATTCACCGTGCCTCCCGGAAGAGCCTTCTGCCATTTCAGTCGGCTCACTGAGATAGTGAGGCGAGGAATTGCTAGAACGCGAATGGAAGCTGCAGTGTATCGTGGAGACATTGTGTCCATCAAACCACAACACACAAGTAAAGAATTTAAGCGCCGTTAGATAACCTGTGAAGTTGCTATCGAACGTGACAGCGTCATTGATCGCTGAGTGGGAAATTTAAAATGTGTGCCCCAACGCTGATAAACCAGCAAGAAGGTGGAGGAAACCCATTTATTGACTCCAAGAACTGGGTCAGGTGAAGAGTGTGGGTGTGGGGGAGGGGGGGGGGTCTCGGGTTTTGGAAGAGGTTGACGATGTGCCCTCAGGCCGCTCTAGGTGGCTGATAGTCCTCGGGACTCGGCGGCATCCCTTGGCCAGAAGCACGATGCGTATTTCGGATTTGATCTTCCAGCCGTCAGCTGCGCAGAACAGTCTCCCATGGCTCCTGTCACTCAGCTCCCTTATAGGGGGAGTAATTGCGTTGGGTAATTCACAAATATATATGAATTAAGTCTGCTCACAGCCTCGAGATGAGGCGGCAATGGGGAGAAGCGTCACTTCGATGAATTAGGGAATTAAGGTAGTGGGACTGCATAGTGCTCCCTTGTGAACGACGCAGAACAACTTGCTCGGCCTAGGACAGGGGTTTATAAGGGGCAGGGTAGCTGAGGGAGGGATTGCGATAGTCTGAAGTAATTTTGGTGCGACTTAGTAGGCATTCACGCGCACTGCGAAAGGAAGGTAGACCGTTCTCTGCCCTGTTGACGAGTGCTCTGTCGTGTTCCCGGCTGTATTCCCGGGGTCCTTACATTGCGCTGGAACCCAAAGGATGGCGATTATGCGTTTGGGAAGCGGGATGAATTGGAGGGTACGGTGGACGCATGAATGCGTGGATTCAGCGCACAGCGAAGTTACGAATCTCTGGTTTTGAGTCCGAGAAAATATATTTAACCTCAACGTGAGGGATTGCCAGAGCAATGGCGTTTTCTTCCGCCTCGATTGGTGGAGGTACCCGGTCGAGGGCAGCGCAACAAAGTGGTTGCGGGCATTATCCGAGACTGCCACTGCGAAGGCAGAGCGGTGAGGGTATTCTGCCGCATCTACATGAGCGGCACAGGTCGAAGGCGGGTAGTGCTTATGAAGCGCCTTTGTTTTGGCTTCTCGATGGTCCTGATTGTCGGTGGGATGAGTATTTTTTCAGTAACGGTGGGATGTACAAACTGTCGCTGATGCGGTCTGGGGGTGAGATATGGTTGTGTAATGGGTGCAATGAGGTTAGTTTTTGGGCATTGAAGGAGCTGCCTGCGTGGTTCCGACTGGGAGAGACGGTTATATTGGCTAATGAGATGTGCTTCGACCAGTTCATCAAGTCTGCTGTGCACACTGAGCTGGAGAAGATTGCTCGTAGCGGTATTGTTAGGAAGGTGCAGGCACTTTTACAGGCTGTACGAATGAGGTGATTAACCTGTTCCCTGTCACGAAGTGAGAGGTGCAGGCAGGGGAGTGAGTAAGTGATCCTACAGGGGCAGCACGCTTGGACCAAGCGCCGAGTGTCTGCTTCCTCTGTGGCGGCTAGGAATCCTGTTTATGAGGGAGGAGGTATTCTTGACTGACGTCCGTATGACGCCGGTATCCACGGCATTGTAGCCGTCATTGGAAATGTGGAGGTTCACAATTCTTATGCTGCTTAACTCTGGAATGAGCTTATCATCGAGATACACGAATATTGTCGGAGCCGAAGGCTCTTTGGAGCGAATAAGACGTTCTGCTTTGGGAGCTGAGTAGCTGAGGCCGATACTCTGCGCACGTTCTTGATCCCTTCCTTTTGCTCTTTGAAGGCAGTGTTCAATTGTACTTCAGTTACCCGTGGTGGCTCAGGGAGCGATGTCATCGGCGTACAGGGAATGCTGTAAGGACGGTATGGCAGATAATTTTTGCGCGAGGGGGATCAGAGTGATGTTGGAGATGAAAGGGGATAAGATGGCATCTTGTGGGGCGCCGCTTTTGCCGAGCGTGAAAGCCGAGGATTTTAGCGATCCGAGATGTATCTCCGCGGTTCTGTTGGTTAAAAAGGCAGTCACTTATTGAAGAATGCGGGAACCCGAGTTGAGCCCACAGAGGTTTTGGAGAATAGCCGCATGTCACACATTGTCAAAAGCTTTAGTTGCTTCGGAGCAATACCGCAAACAGGACAAGGGACCAAGAACGAGTAGACACACAGAGCGCTATGTCCACACTTGGTCCCTTGTCCTGTTCGCGCTATTGCTCCGAAGTATGAACCAACAAGCCCAAATTTCAACTTTAGTTGCTTGCTTTAGCCATATGGGGGAACATGGCTGGAGGGAAGAGGCGATTTCACTCTATGAATCTATTTAGACGATTGAGGATGACATGCTCCATGAGATTACTCGCACGTGAGCGGATGGAAATGGGGCATGGATTGCCTACGTGAGCGATTTGCCTGACTTCGGAATGAAAGTGACCTTAGCGCACTTTTATTGTGGAGACAATGCGTATTCTTCCCAGTGCTAGTAGAGATATTCCGTGCTAGAAAAAAAAAACAGCGCTCAGACTAGGGACAAAGAAAGAAGACAACAGGACCGCCGCTTCTTTCTCTGTCCCTCGTCTCAGCGCTGTTTTTTTCTCAGCAGTATGTACCAACTAGCTCGACTCTCCGTTTTATTGAGGATATTCCGTAAGAACACTATTCGAGCCTACATCCAGGTTTGTTGGTGATGCAGTCGGGGCAGGGACTGAGGTGGTACGCAGTATACAGAATACTGCGCGCGCGCGCGCGCAGTATTCACACACACACACACACAAACCTCTGCTTCTGTTCGGGGCTGTCTAGTTCTGGCTAGGGGAGGCCTCTGTAGTCTTATATGGAGTCTGTCACGTGCGGGGGAAAGTAGGCTTGAATGAGGGTTTGCAGTAGGTCCTCCTGTTGAAGCTCGATGAGCACGCGCTATCAGCGCGCGGTCAGCCACGGAAGCGTCAACCCGGTTTGGAGTGCGGGACATCACCTGCTATAAATGTATGTTGTATGTCCGTGAATAGAGTCCTGTTGTTCCCAGGATGTCATCGTGACAAGTTCCCAAGCAGCACATGACAGTGGTCCAATGTAGGAATTGAGTTGGCAAACAACGGTCCTATGAAGGCCCCGCGTTGCCAATGTTCTCCCCGCCTTGGCTCAGCCATTTTCAAAAGTTGGCAGTATTGGACCAGTCTCTCGGGCGTTTTCCCCGCCTTGGCTCAGCCATTTTTAGAAGTTGGCAGTATTGGACCAGTTTCTCGGGCGTTTTCCCTCTCTTGGCTCAGCCATTTTTATAAATTGGCAGTATTGGACCAGCTTCTCGGGCGTTTTCCCCGCCTTGGCTAAGCCATTTCTAGAAGTTGGCAGTATTGGACCAGTTTCTCGGACGTTTTCCCTGTGTTGACTCAGCCATATTTCGAAGCTGGCAGAATCTCACCAGTTCTACAATCGCTTCCTGCAATAGGCAGCTCGACCTCGTGTCGTAGGCAGCGCGACGCTGCCTACGACATTGAGAGCAGTCTAGGAGCGGAAAAAAGGGTGGGTTAGATAAACAAAAATGAAAAGTCTTGATCCCCGTTACCAAGTTGCGAAGCTATGTTGGAAAGCTTTTTCTGAAATATGGAGATTAATCGGGCATTATCCCTCCTGTAGCTTGAAGAAGAATTAGTTGGGCGAGAACGAAGGCTCTCTAAGAAGAGCTCCGCGTTTACATAAATACCGCAGTAGCGCATCGTAATTCCCAGTGGCCGGGCTAGTTGGTGATTTTCTTTTCCCGAAATTTCCTCGCAGAGGGGAGACGCCATGCTCGCATGTAAGAATACGCCACGCGGAAGTAGGGGGGGCAGCCGGTCACAACTTGAGCGTGGTCTGCTTTGTTTTCCTTCCGAGAGGGTATTGTGTAGGCGCCCAGGGAGGAAGAGGGGGCCCCGAAACTAGGGTGTCGAAGTGTGGGAGGGGAGAGCGCACAGAAGCGCTCGCACATCTAGGCGCCCTACGAGCACCTGTTTCTATTCACCCCAGCACAGGACTTGCACTTGCCGATCTGCGCCCTGCCTGTGGGATTAATGCATTTTCCTGGCGCATTTTCCCTGTTTACATGAGTGGGATGCACGAGAAAGTTGACATGATGCGCTGCTCTCGCGTTTATGTAAACGGAGCTTATCAGACGTCCTAGTGTTATGCGCTTTTCTTACAGTTGCACTGTAAAAACTAGCCGTCACTTTGACGGTCACCCTTTAGTCAATTTCGATGGGTGCTTGGTGTATTCCGAAAAGAGTGTTCCTTCGGCGTGAATCAGGGGGAGAGGGCAGAGCACGAGGAGCACAAAAAAATAAACAAAATTTTCGGCCTTCTGATTAGCTCTTCTTCGTAAACGTCATACGACCGATGACCTATCGCGATGCGGTCGCGTTTGGCGCCGCACGGACTGCGCGTGCGATTTTCCAGTCTCCCCGGAGCCTTCGAAGGGAGCGGACCTGCGTCGCTCGCTTCTCTGTTCCTTTCTGCCTCGTTTTCGCTGCCAGTCTCGCCCTAGCAGTCAACGCGGTCGGTCGCGCGCGGCGCTCGCTCCGTCGAGTTCGTGCGCGCCTCGAGGCCGCGGCGTGTGCCGCTGGCCCTTGCGGCCCTCCGCCATCCTGTGCCTACCGTGATCGTGTGTGCCCCGTGCGCTGGAGCCCTGTGTTTTGGATTACCGCTCCTAACCAAGTGTTCCTCGGCCCTTCCACCATACCAACTACCTGGTGTGGTTATCCTCGTGCCTTTTCAGGAGCCTGGACCGACGGCCGCAAAAGTAAGTTTTTGCCACTTTTCTTAGGCCTTTCGCCGCCCGCCCACGTGGTTCGCGTCTCCTGATTTCGCCTTTTTCCGATCTCACTCACTTTAAAACTAGTCCTCCCTCACTATTTTCTCTTTTCCTTCCAAATCTTCCTACTCTTCGCGTGCTCACTGTGTTTTCTAGCTCTCGCATTTCTTCTCATCTTTCTTCTCTTTTTCACTATCCCTTTGTCCGACCAGTAGCCCTATTCCTTCCACCCTCCTGTCCTAAGCCTTGCCTTCCGCGTGGGACTCACAACGTCACTTAAACTTTCTTAAGTCATTTGCTTCAACACCAGTCTTTTCTATTTATTTCCACTCTTCCTTCCAAGTCTTTCTACTCTTATTCCCGTGTTCACTTGTTTTTTACTCGTGTTCCCTGACCACCTCCCACGTGTCCTAAGCCTTTTCTCGCCCACCCAAGTGGGACTCACCTTTCCCTTGAGCTTTCCTAACTCACTTACTTCAACACTAGTCCTTTTCTCCTTATTTTCTCTTTTCCTTCCAAATCTTTCTACTCTTTCTCGCGTATTCGGTCGTGTCTTTTACACCCGAGGGCAAACATTTCCTCGTTCTTCTGCCTATCCTTGACCATCCCTTTGTCCCACCCCTAGCCCTATTTCTTCTACAAGCCTGATGCAATAAGGGAACAAGACAGTACACCTTTTCAACTAAAGGGTAAAATTTTTCCGCAAGGTGCGATATATCACAGCGGTGAACTGTCGTCGCAACTTGACAAAGCCCATGCCTTGCAAGCGACATTAAAGAGTTAGAGTCAGGTTAAAATTCATTGTTGTGCACGACAGTTGAAGCGCAACACAATTCATAAATGGAAGTTGGACAGATGCGTTATCTCCTTTTTATATAAAAGAGAACTATGTTTTGATTTCATTTACAAGTATTTAATGATGACAACAAATTCTAGCTTTAGTACATAGTTTTTCATGTTCCCTTTATTTAACATGCTTTCACAGTTTTATTTTAATTGTTTGGAAAGCTTATTGGAGCTAAAATGCCCTTCGAACCTGCGGTGTGTACTAGAAGCTGCAGTCACTTGCCTTCTATTTATGGGCATCTATGATGCCACTTAGCAGGCGCAAGGTGGTCAATCGGAACGAGAAGTCAGTGTCAATGGATTGAGGCCCCTCTAGTGATTCTTTACTTCATTGTTTAGTTGTGTCCACGTTTTGTATGTTGACTTGATTATGAGGCACGTAATAATATATCTGTTTACTATATTTTTTACCTGATGTCCTTCCTGACTCAGGTGCTCAGCTACTGATTCCAAGTGAAGGATCAAACACCATCCATAGTAGCTGCATTGCTCTGGAGGCTAAATGCAAAGAAGCACGTGTGCTAAGCGATGTCGGTGCATCTTAAATTAAGAACTCTAGGTGGTCAAAATTAATCAGGAGCCCTTCAGTACAGCCTTTCTCATTGGCCATATCCTGGAATTTATTTTCTTACAATTTTCTAAAATGATGGACATGATTTGTGTGTGCTTGGAAATAATGTCTATTTTCTTTGTTCACTTTTCCTGTGCAGATGCCATTTGCGACAAACTGCATTTGACGCATCACACGCACAAGGTTTTATTTGCAGCTGGCTGCCCGGTTCATGTGATGGAAGGAAGACACGCCTTGCCGAAGTCTTCTCCCCCCTCCAACCAAGCACGCCACCTGCGAGTGCGGGGACAGCCCCCTGCACTGTGCCCGCATGTGTGCCTCCCAATCCCCTGGCCTCTTCCACTTCCTGAGGGCCCTCCCTCCATACAGCCCCTGCCACCACCCATCCCACAGCCCCTGGCACCACCCTTCCCGGCCCCTAACGATTAATTCTATTTGGACTTTTTCATAAAATAAATGTTTTCATGAATACTTTGGTTGTCTCATTTTAAGAATATTTGCATGGTTGCTTACGAGTGAACATTTGCATTAATGTTGGCCACCGAAGATAAAAATTAACATAGGCTTTAGTGGCGAGTCATAAATAGAAAAGGGCAGTGGCATGCCAATCTTTAAGCCACTGACGTGACAGGTTGTATGCACTGTCATGAATGGAAAAGCCTGTGCTTAGTCTGCATTGACAGTGCCAAATGGCTGAACATATCAATCTTGGCATCAACAGTGAGATATGAATGGAGTATATGAAAGGAGTAGCCGGTTTTCAGTACATATTGGTATGGCCAGAATGGCTATCCATGGGACTTATATTGGCATCAACAATGGGACATCAATGGAATAGCTGATATTCAGTACGTATTGGTAGCACCAGCATGGCTGAACATTGGACCGATACTTGCAGGACCAATGAAGTATGAGTGGATAGGCCAGTGATATGCCCATACTGTCAGTGCCAGAATGGCTGAACAATGGGACAATCTTGGTATGTAGTATGGGCCAAGGATGGAAAATGTAGTAATGTGCTCCTATGCCAATGCCAGCCCAATATTGATGCCAATGTATTCCAACAATGAGCCATTGTTGGTGCAATGCTGGCGTGCTGCCTGGGTTACTTCATCTGGCGACGAGGGTGTCTACCCAAGCAGCACATGACAGTGGTCCAATGTAGGAATTGAGTTGGCAAACAACGGTCCTACGAAGGCCCCGCGTTGCCAATGTTCTCCCCGCCTTGGCTCAGCCATTCTCAAAAGTTGGCAGTATTGGACCAGTTTCTCGGGCGTTTTCCCCGCTTTGGCAAAGCCATTTTTAGAAGTTGGCAGTATTGGACCAGTTTTCGGGCGTTTTTCCTCTCTTGGCTCAGCCATTTTTATAAGTTGGCAGTATTGGACCAATTTCTCGGGCGTTTTCCCCGCCTTGGCTAAGCCATTTCTAGAAGTTGGCAGTATTGGATCAGTTTCTCGGACGTTTTCCCTGCGTTGGCTCAGCCATATTTCGAAGCTGGCAGTATCTCACCAGTGTAACAATCGCTTCCTGCAATAGGCAGCTCGACCTCGTGTCGTAGGCAGCGCGACGCTGCTTACGACATTGAGAGCAGTCTAGGAGCGGAAAAAAAGGTTGGGTTAGATAAACAAAAATGAAAAGTCTTGATCCCCGTTCCCAAGTCACGAAGCTATGTTGGAAAGCTTTTTCTGAAATATGGAGATTAATCGGGCATTATCCCTCCTGTAGCTTGAAGAAGAATTAGTTGGGCGAGAACGAAAGGCTCTCTAAGAAGAGCTCCGCGTTCACATAAATACCGCAGTAGTGCATCGTAATTCCCAGTGGCGGGGCTAGTTGGTGATTTTCTTTTCCCGAAATTTCCTCGCGGAGGGGAGACGCCATGCTCGCATGTAAGAATACGCCACGCGGAAGTAGGGGGGGGCAGCCTGTCACAACTTGAGCGTGGTCTGCTTTGTTTTCCTTCCGAGAGGGTATTGTGTTGGCGCCCAGGGCGGAAGAGGGGGCCCCGAAACTAGGGTGTCTCGATGTGTGGGAGGGGAGAGCGGAGAGAAGCGCACGCACATCTAGGCGCCCTACGAGCACCTGTTTCTATTCACCCCAGCACAGGACTTGCACTTGCCGATCTGCACCCTGCCTGTGGGATTAATGCATTTTCCTGGCGCATTTTCCCTGTTTACATGAGTGGGATGCACGAGAAAGTTGACATGATGCGCTGCTCTCGCGTTTATGTAAACGGAGCTTATCAGCCGTCCTAGTGTTATGCGCTTTTCTTACAGCTGCACTGTAAAAACTAGCCGTCACTTTGACGGTCACCCTTTGGTCCATTTCGACGGGTCCTCGGTGTATTCCTAAAAGACTGTTCCTTCGGCGTGAATCAGGGGGAGAGGGCAGTGCAACAAGGAGCACAAAGAAATAAACAAAATTTTCGGCCTTCTGATTAGCTCTTCTTCGTAAACGTCATACGACCGATGACCTATCGCGATGCGGTCGCGTTTGGCGCCGCACGGACTGCGCGTGCGATTTTCCAGTCTCCCCGGAGCCTTCGAACGGAGTGGTCCTGCGTCGCTCGCTTCTCTGTTCCTTGCTGCCTCGTTTTCGCTGCCAGTCTTGCCCTAGCAGTCAACGCGGTCGGTCGCGCGCGGCGCTCGCTCTGTCGAGTTCGTGCGCGCCTCGAGGCCGCGGCGTGTGCCGCTGGCCCTTGCGGCCCTCCGCCATCCTGTGCCTACCGTGATCGTGTGTGCCCTGTGCGCTGGAGCCCTGTGTTTTGGATTACCGCTCCTAACCAAGTGTTCCTCGGCCTTTCCACCATACCAACTACCTGGTGTGGTTATCCTCGTGCCTTTTCAGGAGCCTGGACCGACGGCCGCAAAAGTAAGTTTGTGCCACTTTTCTTAGGCCTTTCGCCGCCCGCCCACGTGGTTCGCGTCTCCTGATTTCGCCTTTTTCCGATCTCACTCACTTTAAATCTAGTCTTCCCTCACTATTTTCTCTTTTCCTTCCAAATCTTCCTACTCTTCGCGTGCTCACTGTGTTTTCTAGCGCTCGCATTTCTTCTCATCGTTCTTCTCTTTTCCACTATCCCTTTGTCCGACCAGTAGCCACCTTCCACCCTCGTGTCCTAAGCCTTTTTTTCCTTGCCGTTCCGCGTGGGACTCACCACGTCACTTAAATTTTCTTAAGTCATTTACTTCAACACCAGTCTTTTCTATTTATTTCCACTCTTCCTTCCAAGTCTTTCTACTCTTCTTCTCGTGTTCACTTGTTTTTTACTCGTGTTCCCTGACCACCTCCCTCGTGTCCTAAGCCTTTTCTCGCCCACCCAAGTGGGACTCACCTGTCCCTTGAGCTTTCCTAACTCACTTACTTCAACACTAGTCCTTTTCTCCTTATTTTCTCTTTTCCTTCCAAATCTTTCTACTCTTTCTCGCGTATTTGGTCGTGTCTTTTACACCCGAGGGCAAACATTTCCTCGTTCTTCTGCCTATCCTTGACCATCCGTTTGTCCCACCCCTAGCCCTATTTCTTCTACAAGCCTGATGCAATAAGGGAACAAGACAGTACACCTTTTGAACTAAAGTGTAAAATTTTTCCGCAAGGTGCGATATATCACAGCGGTGGACTGTCGTCGCAACTTGACAAAGCCCATGCCTTGCAAGCGACATTAAAGAGTTAGTCAGGTTAAAATTCATTGTTGTGCATGACAGTTGAAGCGCAACACAGTTCATAAATGGAAGTTGGACAGATGCGTTATCTCCCTTTTATAGAAAAGAGAACTATGTTTTGATTTCATTTACAAGTATTTAATGATGGCAACAAATTCTAGCTTTAGTAAATAGTTTTTCATGTTCCCTTTATTCAACATGCTTTCACAGTTTTATTTTAATTGTTTGGAAAGCTTGTTGGAGCTGAAAATGCCCTTCGAACCTGCGGTGTGTAATAGAAGCTGCAGTCACTTGCCTTCTATTTATGGGCATCTATGATGCCACTTAGCAGGTGCAAGGTGGTCAATCGCAACGACAAGTCAGTGTCAATGGATTGAGGCCCCTCTAGTGATTCTTTACTTCATTGTTTAGTTGTGTCCACGTTTTGTATGTTGACTTGATTATGAGGCACGTAATAATATATCTGTTTACTATATTTTTTACCTGATGTCCTTCCTGACTCAGGTGCTCAGCTACTGATTCCAAGTGAAGGATCAAACACCATCCATAGTAGCTGCATTGCTCTGGAGGCTAAATGCAAAGAAGCACGTGTGCTAAGCGATGTCGGTGCATCTTAAATTAAGAACTCTAGGTGGTCAAAATTAATCAGGAGCCCTTCAGTACAGCCTTTCTCATTGGCCATATCCTGGAATTTATTTTCTTACAATTTTCTAAAATGATGGACATGATTTGTGTGTGCTTGGAAATAATGTCTATTTTCTTTGTTCACTTTTCCTGTGCAGATGCCATTTGCGACAAACTGCATTTGACGCATCACACGCACAAGGTTTTATTTGCAGCTGGCTGCCCGGTTCATGTGATGGAAGGAAGACACGCCTTGCCGAAGTCTTCTCCCCCCTCCAACCAAGCACGCCACCTGCGAGTGCGGGGACAGCCCCCTGCACTGTGCCCGCATGTGTGCCTCCCAATCCCCTGGCCTCTTCCACTTCCTGAGGGCCCTCCCTCCATACAGCCCCTGCCACCACCCATCCCACAGCCCCTGGCACCACCCTTCCCGGCCCCTAACGATTAATTCTATTTGGACTTTTTCATAAAATAAATGTTTTCATGAATACTTTGGTTGTCTCATTTTAAGAATATTTGCATGGTTGCTTACGAGTGAACATTTGCATTAATGTTGGCCACCGAAGATAAAAATTAACATAGGCTTTAGTGGCGAGTCATAAATAGAAAAGGGCAGTGGCATGCCAATCTTTAAGCCACTGACGTGACAGGTTGTATGCACTGTCATGAATGGAAAAGCCTGTGCTTAGTCTGCATTGACAGTGCCAAATGGCTGAACATATCAATCTTGGCATCAACAGTGAGATATGAATGGAGTATATGAAAGGAGTAGCCGGTTTTCAGTACATATTGGTATGGCCAGAATGGCTATCCATGGGACTTATATTGGCATCAACAATGGGACATCAATGGAATAGCTGATATTCAGTACGTATTGGTAGCACCAGCATGGCTGAACATTGGACCGATACTTGCAGGACCAATGAAGTATGAGTGGATAGGCCAGTGATATGCCCATACTGTCAGTGCCAGAATGGCTGAACAATGGGACAATCTTGGTATGAAGTATGGGCCAAGGATGGAAAATGTAGTAATGTGCTCCTATGCCAATGCCAGCCCAATATTGATGCCAATGTATTCCAACAATGAGCCATTGTTGGTACAATGCTGGCGTGCTGCCTGGGTTACTTCATCTGGCGACGAGGGTGTCTACCCAAGCAGCACATGACAGTGGTCCAATGTAGGAATTGAGTTGGCAAACAACGGTCCTACGAAGGCCCCGCGTTGCCAATGTTCTCCCCGCCTTGGCTCAGCCATTCTCAAAAGTTGGCAGTATTGGACCAGTTTCTCGGGCGTTTTCCCCGCTTTGGCAAAGCCATTTTTAGAAGTTGGCAGTATTGGACCAGTTTTCGGGCGTTTTTCCTCTCTTGGCTCAGCCATTTTTATAAGTTGGCAGTATTGGACCAATTTCTCGGGCGTTTTCCCCGCCTTGGCTAAGCCATTTCTAGAAGTTGGCAGTATTGGACCAGTTTCTCGGACGTTTTCCCTGCGTTGGCTCAGCCATATTTCGAAGCTGGCAGTATCTCACCAGTTTAACAATCGCTTCCTGCAATAGGCAGCTCGACCTCGTGTCGTAGGCAGCGCGACGCTGCTTACGACATTGAGAGCAGTCTAGGAGCGGAAAAAAAGGTTGGGTTAGATAAACAAAAATGAAAAGTCTTGATCCCCGTTCCCAAGTCACGAAGCTATGTTGGAAAGCTTTTTCTGAAATATGGAGATTAATCGGGCATTATTCCTCCTGTAGCTTGAAGAAGAATTAGTTGGGCGAGAACGAAAGGCTCTCTAAGAAGAGCTCCGCGTTCACATAAATACCGCAGTAGTGCATCGTAATTCCCAGTGGCGGGGCTAGTTGGTGATTTTCTTTTCCCGAAATTTCCTCGCGGAGGGGAGACGCCATGCTCGCATGTAAGAATACGCCACGCGGAAGTAGGGGGGGGGCAGCCTGTCACAACTTGAGCGTGGTCTGCTTTGTTTTCCTTCCGAGAGGGTATTGTGTTGGCGCCCAGGGCGGAAGAGGGGGCCCCGAAACTAGGGTGTCTCGATGTGTGGGAGGGGAGAGCGGAGAGAAGCGCACGCACATCTAGGCGCCCTACGAGCACCTGTTTCTATTCACCCCAGCACAGGACTTGCACTTGCCGATCTGCGCCCTGCCTGTGGGATTAATGCATTTTCCTGGCGCATTTTCCCTGTTTACATGAGTGGGATGCACGAGAAAGTTGACATGATGCGCTGCTCTCGCGTTTATGTAAACGGAGCTTATCAGCCGTCCTAGTGTTATGCGCTTTTCTTACAGCTGCACTGTAAAAACTAGCCGTCACTTTGACGGTCACCCTTTGGTCCATTTCGACGGGTCCTCGGTGTATTCCTAAAAGACTGTTCCTTCGGCGTGAATCAGGGGGAGAGGGCAGTGCAACAAGGAGCACAAAGAAATAAACAAAATTTTCGGCCTTCTGATTAGCTCTTCTTCGTAAACGTCATACGACCGATGACCTATCGCGATGCGGTCGCGTTTGGCGCCGCACGGACTGCGCGTGCGATTTTGCAGTCTCCCCGGAGCCTTCGAACGGAGTGGTCCTGCGTCGCTCGCTTCTCTGTTCCTTGCTGCCTCGTTTTCGCTGCCAGTCTTGCCCTAGCAGTCAACGCGGTCGGTCGCGCGCGGCGCTCGCTCTGTCGAGTTCGTGCGCGCCTCGAGGCCGCGGCGTGTGCCGCTGGCCCTTGCGGCCCTCCGCCATCCTGTGCCTACCGTGATCGTGTGTGCCCTGTGCGCTGGAGCCCTGTGTTTTGGATTACCGCTCCTAACCAAGTGTTCCTCGGCCTTTCCACCATACCAACTACCTGGTGTGGTTATCCTCGTGCCTTTTCAGGAGCCTGGACCGACGGCCGCAAAAGTAAGTTTGTGCCACTTTTCTTAGGCCTTTCGCCGCCCGCCCACGTGGTTCGCGTCTCCTGATTTCGCCTTTTTCCGATCTCACTCACTTTAAATCTAGTCTTCCCTCACTATTTTCTCTTTTCCTTCCAAATCTTCCTACTCTTCGCGTGCTCACTGTGTTTTCTAGCGCTCGCATTTCTTCTCATCGTTCTTCTCTTTTCCACTATCCCTTTGTCCGACCAGTAGCCACCTTCCACCCTCGTGTCCTAAGCCTTTTTTTCCTTGCCGTTCCGCGTGGGACTCACCACGTCACTTAAATTTTCTTAAGTCATTTACTTCAACACCAGTCTTTTCTATTTATTTCCACTCTTCCTTCCAAGTCTTTCTACTCTTCTTCTCGTGTTCACTTGTTTTTTACTCGTGTTCCCTGACCACCTCCCTCGTGTCCTAAGCCTTTTCTCGCCCACCCAAGTGGGACTCACCTGTCCCTTGAGCTTTCCTAACTCACTTACTTCAACACTAGTCCTTTTCTCCTTATTTTCTCTTTTCCTTCCAAATCTTTCTACTCTTTCTCGCGTATTTGGTCGTGTCTTTTACACCCGAGGGCAAACATTTCCTCGTTCTTCTGCCTATCCTTGACCATCCGTTTGTCCCACCCCTAGCCCTATTTCTTCTACAAGCCTGATGCAATAAGGGAACAAGACAGTACACCTTTTGAACTAAAGTGTAAAATTTTTCCGCAAGGTGCGATATATCACAGCGGTGGACTGTCGTCGCAACTTGACAAAGCCCATGCCTTGCAAGCGACATTAAAGAGTTAGTCAGGTTAAAATTCATTGTTGTGCATGACAGTTGAAGCGCAACACAGTTCATAAATGGAAGTTGGACAGATGCGTTATCTCCCTTTTATAGAAAAGAGAACTATGTTTTGATTTCATTTACAAGTATTTAATGATGGCAACAAATTCTAGCTTTAGTAAATAGTTTTTCATGTTCCCTTTATTCAACATGCTTTCACAGTTTTATTTTAATTGTTTGGAAAGCTTGTTGGAGCTGAAAATGCCCTTCGAACCTGCGGTGTGTAATAGAAGCTGCAGTCACTTGCCTTCTATTTATGGGCATCTATGATGCCACTTAGCAGGTGCAAGGTGGTCAATCGCAACGACAAGTCAGTGTCAATGGATTGAGGCCCCTCTAGTGATTCTTTACTTCATTGTTTAGTTGTGTCCACGTTTTGTATGTTGCCTTGATTATGAGGCACGTAATAATATATCTGTTTACTATATTTTTTACCTGATGTCCTTCCTGAGTCAGGTGCTCAGCTACTGATTCCAAGTGATGGGATCAAACACCATCCATAGTAGCTGCATTGCTCTGGAGGCTAAATGCAAAGAAGCACGTGTGCTAAGCGATGTCGGTGCATCTTAAATTAAGAACTCTAGGTGGCCAAAATTAATCAGGAGCCCTTCAGTACAGCCTTTCTCATTGGCCATATCCTGGAATTTATTTTCTTACAATTTTCTAAAATGATGGCCATGATTTTTGTGTGCTTGGAAATAATGTCTATTTTCTTTGTTCACTTTTCCTGTGCAGATGCCATTTGTGGCAAACTGCATTTGACGCATCAGAGGCACAAGGTTTTATTTGCAGCTGGCTGCCCGGTTCATGTGATGGAAGGAAGAGACGCCTTGCCGAAGTCTTCTCCCCTCTCCAACCAAGCACGCCACCTGCGATTGCGGGGACAGCCCCCTGCACTGTGCTCGCATGTGTGCCTCCCAATCCCCTGGCCTCTTCCACTTCCTGAGGGCCCTCCCTCCCTACAGCCCCTGCCACCACC
This sequence comes from Amblyomma mixtum, assembly GCF_055824585.1. Taxonomy (NCBI): domain Eukaryota; kingdom Metazoa; phylum Arthropoda; class Arachnida; order Ixodida; family Ixodidae; genus Amblyomma; species Amblyomma mixtum. The sequence goes on from NC_143013.1 coordinate 115,027,528, forward strand.
CATCCCACAGCCCCTGGCACCACCCTTCCCGACCCCTAACGATTAATTCTATTTGGACTTTTTCATAAAATAAATGTTTTCATGAATACTTTGGTTGTCTCATTTTATGAATATTTGCATGGTTGCTTACGAGTGAACATTTGCATTAATGTTGGCCACTGAAGATAAAAATTAACATAGGCTTTACTGGCGAGTCATAAATAGAAAAGGGCAGTGGCATGCCAATCTTTAAGCCACTGATGTGACAGGTTGTATGCACTGTCATGAATGGAAAAGCCTGTGCTTAGTCTGCATTGACAGTGCCAAATGGCTGAACATAACAATCTTGGCATCAACAGTGGGTTATTTCAGTACATATTGGTAGGGCCAGAATGGCTATCCATGGGACAAATATTGGCATCAACAATGGGACATCAATGGAATAGCTGATGCTCAGTACATAGTGGTAGTACCAGCATGGTTGAACATTGGACTGATACTTGCAGGACCAATGAAGTTTGAGTGGAAAGGCCAGTGATATGCCCATGCTGGCAGTGCCACAATGGCTGAACAATGGGACAATCTTGGTATGAAGTATGGGCCAAGGTTGGAAAATGTAGTAATGTGCTCCTATGCCAATGCCAGCCCAATATTGTTGCCACTGTATTCCAACAATGAGCCATTGTTGGTACAATCTTGGCGTGCTGCCTGGGTACGTACCGCGTAGGCAGCAGCATGCGCCAGGTCGGTGGTTCAGGCAATTGAAGTGCAAGCACAGCTTTCGGCTGCCGATAGAAACCGCAGCGAGTAAGCATGTACTCTCGGAGGCATCAAGTCGAACCTACGCACCGACCTACGCCGGGAATTACCGACGAGTGGAAGCGTGGAACACCCACTGAAAAGGCACGTGGGCCACTTTGGAGCAACGACAAACGAGTGGATACGCAAAGGATCCAAGCGGATGAGAGCCGACTTTTGCTTTTTGCCACGAAATGTCGCATGTACGAAGGGTAGCAGACTTCGACCCCAAAACATAGAACATTGAATCGTACTTGGAAATATATGACCAGTTTGTGGTGGCGAACGACATTAGCAACGAAAAGAAGTTGCCGGTGTTTTTAATACTCATATGCCCACGAGCGTATGAGGTATGGAAGATCATTATTTTGCCTGCCTCGCCGAGTGGGAAGTCTTACGCCGATGTTCCGAAGTTGCTGAAAGATTATTACAGCCTCAAGAGCTCGGAGATAGCGGAGCGCTGTAAATTTAACCGGCGTGTGCAAAATGAACATGAAAATACCAAAGACTTCATGTAGAGTTGAAGAATTTGGCGAGGAAGTGCGGATACGGTGACTTTTTGCAAGATGGCCTGCGTGACAGGCTAGTTCCAGGCACACGAAATGAAGAGAGTCATCGTGCGCTATTCGCCGCCGAGAAATTGACTTTCGAAGGTGCTTGCAAGGTCGCACTCTATAGAGAATTAGCGGAACGGTACTCGGAGCAAATGCAAGCAGGAGACAAAGAGGCTTCGCTGAACGTGGTCAACAGACGTTCACTAGCGAGGTCTAAAGAAGTGTAACGAGACCAAGGCCAGAGGAAAAAAAAATGCGGAAGCTGCGGCAGAGGACACTTGTCTGACGCGTGTTAGTACAAAAACTTCGTTTGCCGGAAGAGGGAAGGACATCAGCGGGAAATGTGCCCGAACGTGAAAACTCGATTCAGGAGAACGAATCCACAAGAATATTCTGATGAAGAGGAGGAACACGGAGTGTATTATTTCATAAACTCGAACGAATCGTGTCACGAAGTGAATGTGCAAGTTGAGAGGAAAGACTTTTGCATGCAGACTGACATAACTCCAGCTGTTACAGTTGTGCCCAAGAGTGTGCACGCGTCCCTTTTCCCGCATGTAAAACGCGAACCCTGCAAAATTTCTCTGCGCAAGTACACGGGAGAACGAATGCATAGGGTCAGCGTGGAGTCTTTGTGAGGTACAAAACAAAAGACTCACTTTGCCATTGACTCACTTTGCCATTGACTTTGCCATTGCTGCCTAAAGATTGACTGGTCAGAAATTGGCCAAATTACGTTTGGAGATTAGATGCGAGCACTTCAAAAGAGCTACCCTTCCGTATTTACGCGCGCACTAGGCACTATACAGAAGTTTGATGCACAGATAGTGCTAAAAGATGGTTGCGCCCCAGTTTTCTGCCGCGCTAGACCGGTTCTTTTGTTCCTCGACACCAGGTAACAGACCAGCTGAACAGCATGGTGGAAAAAGTAATTCTTCGCCAAGTCTTGCATAGCAACGGCGCAATGCCGTTAGGTGTTCCCAAACACGAGGGTAGTGTCAGGCTGTGTGGAGATTACAAAATGACCGTAAACCCAGTCATGAAGACCTATCATTTTCCCTTACCCAGGCCAGAGGACCTGTGTTCATTAATTGTTGGAGGAAAGGAATTGGGGTCCTTCACCTATCAACAGCGTATCAACAGGTGCCTCTCACATCCGAGTCACGATCATTTTTGACCATTAATATCAGCTTGGGGCTTTTTGAGTTTAAGCGCCTTCCCATGGTGTGGTCAGTGCACCAGCTATTTTTTAGGTCATTATGGATGTGGTGAGGAAGGGCATTCTGCACTTCGGATGCTACATTGAAGATGTAATCATGGCGGGGTCTGACACGGCGGGCTGCCAAAAGACACTCGAACGTGTCTTGGTCACGTTGCGTGAGCATGGTATCGCGTTCAAAATGGCCAAGTGCTGTTTCTTTTAAAATGACGTGACATGCTTGGGCCACACTGTGACCGCCGATGCAATTAATCCTACGGAGGCAAAGAAGATTGAAATTTTGGGAGCATCCGAGACCACCACATTTACGGAACTGGGGGCTTAGCTAGGCATGCTGAACTTTTATTCTAAACTGGTAAAAAATGGTTTCCCCGCCACAGAGCCGCTGTATCGGAAGGGTCAGAAATGGTTGAACAGGCGTTTACTGCCTGACATTCTATGATCTACGTACGACAATAGCTGTGCTTTGCGACGCATTGGCGCATGGTTTGGGCGCTGTTATCTTCCACGAAACGGCTGACGGCGAGGAAAGGCCGATCACGTTCGCGTCCAGAACGCTGACGGCAGCTGAGAAAAAGTACGCGCAGTGTGAGCGCGAAGCATTAGGTTTGATTTTTTGGCTTAAACGGTGGCATCCCTACCTGTACGGTCGGATTTTCACGATCTACACAGACCATCAGCCGCTACTAGGCATTCTTGGGCACGAGAAACCCATGTCCATGTTAGCCGCAGCGCGAATGCAGAGATGGGCTATGATAGTGGCAGCGTACCAGTACCGCTTCCGGTACCGCCGGGGAACAGATGTTCAAGTGGCCGACGCCGTTTCCAGTTTACCGCGGCCTGTCACTGCTAAGAACGTGCCTGGGAAATTTCTCGCGGTGTTTAAATCCCTTCCGATAACTGCCGTCGACATTGCTACGACGACAACGTGAAACAGGACCATGTCTCATGTGGCAGACTTCATCTTGAATGGGTGGACTAGACGATACACAGAACTTGAAGCCTATTGTAGGTGCCGCGACGAGCTTCAACTCGAACAGGGTTGCGCAACCTGGGGTGTTAGAGTGGGGATTCCGGAAGAAATAAGGGATCGCGCACTGAACATGCTGCATGAGGAACACCCGGGCACCAGTCGCGTGAAGATGCTGGCTAGGAGTTTCGTGTGGTGGCCTGGCATTGATCTTGCAATTGAGCAGCATGTAGCCAGGCGCAAAATCTGGCGAGAGGTTTAGCCCGCCGCTCAGCCCGTGACACTGCATCCTAGGAACTATCCGGGGAGATGTTGATCGCGCGTGCATGTAGGTTTTGCCTCGAAGGGTCCTTATGTGTTTCTAGTGTTATTAGATTCATTTTCTAAATGGGTCGAAGTGTGGCTGACGTCGTCGACATCCACCTCCAAAACGGTTGAGAAACTCCGCAAAAGCTTTGCAGCTTACGGCTTGCCTCAGGTCCTAGTGAGCTATAACGGCCCCCAGTTCACGTTGTCGCCGTTTACCGAATTCTTGTGTCGGAATGGAGTCAAGCACATTTGTTCTCAACCTTATCATGAAAGTGTTGCACCAGCTTTGCTTTGGGCACGTCGACCACTTGCGTCCTCGGCATGCAGATCCCATCTCGAGTCCTTCGTGCCCTTTGCTGCAAAAGCAACGCGCAGTCTTTCACATATCGTTCCCGAGCAGGCGCCGTCAACCGCGACTTCCCTTGAAGAATCTGCGACTGCACCGACCAATACCGAGCCACTGCCATACTCGACGGGTGCAACGCCTACACAGTGCCGGCGGCTCCTACGGCAGAGTTGAGTTCCCAGTTCCAACGGTCTACCGAGACAGCACTCCCTCCAGTCACAAAAGCGAAAAAGAAACCGCTTCGGCGAAGCTACCGTACACGAAAACCACCAGACCGTTTTAAGCATGAGGACTTCACGGAATAAACTTTTGGTTGCGGGATGGAGGCAATGTTATAGCGCGTGATCGCGAAGAGCAAGCGCTATCATCCGCGGAAGCGTCGCCCCGGTTTGGAATGCGTGACGCCACCTCTGCTATGTATGTGTGCTCTATATCCGTGAATAAACGGCTTTTGTTCCGAGGTTTTCATCGTGATAATTTCCTTCGCAGTCCTTGCTGTTCCGCTAGGTGGAGCAGCCGTGGGATCAGTTTTCTAGTTTCCGCTTCAGATTGAGAAGGTTTAACAGATGACGTAGGAAGGAGCACGAGTTTTTTAAATGTAAATTTCCATTGAGACTGTTACAGGCATACGTCCATTGCTGCGAACTAAGATTAGAGGCGTGTTCTGCGATTAGGTCGAGAGTGGCTGCTATCCGGCGTAGCAACGCCCAGTTATTCTTCTCCCCGCGCCAGCGCCTTTCCATTCTTTTATAAGCTTCCAATAGGCACAGCAACCGGCTGTCGACCGCCTTGTTTGCCTGTACAACGGGGGCTTGCTTAGTCGCTAATTCCACATCTTTGTGAAGCCCGGCGACTCATTCCTTATGGTGCGAGATAGAGGTAGCCTGTTTCTGCTCGCTAATTTTTCAAAATTAATTCCAGTGTACTACGGGTTTGAGCTGGTTGCGCGGTCTGAGATTACTTGCTTGAATGATATCAATTATATAATGATCACTGCCTACGTAAGGCCAGTGTACTGTCAGGGGGCCTGATTTATGTTTTTAACTAGCGCTAAGTGTGGGTAGGTGTCCCTGCTAACGCTATTTCCTATGCGGGTAGCTTCCGTGGTGTCCGTCCAGAGGGATAGCCTGTGCTGCAGCATAAAGTCGTGCAGCTGTCTTGCTTTGACGGTGGTGGCCCTATATCCTTACTCGACATGCCACGCATTAAAATCGCCTACATGACTATCGGTGCCTTGCCTGCGACGGAGAGGGCCCACGCGAGCGCGTGCAGAAGGTCTACAGGCTTATCGCGCTGCTGGCTGTAGATATTGAACATAAAGTGTGAGAGCCTAAATTGTGTGGTAGAAGCTCAAGAAAGATGTAGTCGGAATATAGGTCCGATAAGTCGTGGGTTACATACGCACTGTTGCGATGATAAACATACGTGGTGACGCATGGGTTGGAGAAGTTTTGGTGCTGTATGACTTGGTAGCAGGTTAATTTGTAGATATTTTGGGCTCCTGTACGGCGTTGACATCTGACGCGGGTATTGCCTGCTGCATGTGTAGGAAGTGTTTTTTTTTTTTTTTGCAAAAGCTACACTAAGCTAGCAGAAGCGCATTTCGCGGTGCCTGCCAAAGGCCCCTACCACGCATGCGCCGTCACAATGGCAACCAGTACCATGGCAATCATGGCGCCGAAGCCCCTGCGCTGCACTGCGCATGCGCAATGTCGCACCGCGCAGCTGGGATATAAGCCGGAAGCGCCGCGCGCACTCCTCAGACTCGCACCATGGAAGAAGGAGAGCGCCGTGCTCGCCACGGCAGCAGTACAGGATCCATGAAGTTAAGTCTTCCAATCCAGAAGTCGTCGCATGGTACAAGGGTGGCCGACAGCGTGAAACGAGACGAGAAAGGCTAAGCGGGCGGCCTAGAAGCCCTAAGAACGAGAAGAACGTCTCGCGAAGAGCCGCCGCTAAGCTGCTGAACGACAGCGACGGCAAGCGTAGCAGGGGGCGGAAGAAAGTTAGGGTGGCGGATGAGATTAAGAAGTGTGCGGGTACCCGCAGCGGTGGCTCTGTGGTTAAGGCGCTCGCCTACTGCGCCGGAGTACCCGGGCTCGAACCCGACCGCGGCGGCAGCGCTTCGATGGAGGCGAAACGCAAAAGGCGCCCGTGTGCTGTGCGATGTCAGTGCCTGTTAGAGATTCTCAGGCGGTCGAAATTATTCCGGAGCCCTCCACTACAGCATCTTCCTTCCTTTCTTTCAGTCCCTCCTTTGTCCCTTCCCTTGCGGCGCAGTTCAGGTGTCCACCGAAATATGTGAGACAGATACTGCGCCATTTCTGCCCCCTCCCCTTCCGAACAAAAAAAAAATTTGCGGTCATACGGTGGCCGTAACTGGCAAACGAGAAGGTTAATTTAGAGAGACATGGGAAAGGCTTTTGCCTTGTCAGACTGATGATGATGACCCTGGCCAAGCTGAGCTAAGCCACTGTAACTTTTTCTTGCGTTGTAGGCCTCTAGAGTGCCATTGCTAGATCCGGAATTGTTGAGAGAATGGGTATTTTGCTGAGTGATGAGAGATGAAGGTTAGGGAGGAGGTAGTCCCGAGAGAGGAGGTGCTAAAATGGCAACAGGAGGAAGGAACTTAGATGTTAGGTATGTGATTATCTGTTCAAGACGAGCAAATCATTCGGCGGTTTTGTACGAAGGCCAGGTAAGCTCTTTCTACTTGGTTATGGCGCTCTGGAAGAGCTTCGCTTTATGAGGCTCAGGTATCGCTATTGGCTTCCAGGGCACGTTTTTTCTTTTGTGGGCAGGCTTCGGTCAGGGGCAGCTTTCAATCTGTACGATTGACAGCAACCGTGGTGAGGGGTTGTGCATTTCTATTTGTTCCTCGCAAGGAGTGGGATGGCTAGATTTGGCTTGAGTGGGTGTATTTAACCGCTCGACGATGAGGGACGTTTGTTGTTTGAGGTCACGGTTTTCTTTTGCGAGTCTGTCTATAGTGGACTGGGAGTACTGGTCTCTGGAGTCTGAGCGACTGAGTGGGTCCTAACATCTGTAATAGAAAAGACAAATGTTTCCGCAGGCGATGACTGATATCCACGTAGTGTGGATGGTGTCAATCTTCTCTTTTCTGAGGATATAAAGGCTTTGAAATCCAATGACATCATCAAACTTATACCGTTGAAGTATGCATGTGCATCATCACGGGATTTACTAGCGTATATATCCTCCTGAGACCCGAAGTGAATTTGAGTGCACAAAAACTTTGTAGGGTTTCAGAATAAGCTGGTAGGAGTACAAAGGTGAAAAGTGAGAGATATTTTCTCAACAGAACTAATAGTTTCAGCTCAGCACGATGCCCAATATATTGGACACTAGGACTCTAGCCGTATTTTCTCACCCAGTGGGCGTGCCACAAAATACTTCAGATAAAGCTGTGAAAGTTGTGCGAAAAAAATACTTTATTATGACAAAAGTCAAAGTAGCAAAATATCCCAGGCAGCACAAACTGTTGGCCCAATATTGGGAGTCTGTTGGCTATGTGTGGCCCTATACAGGACCAATGTTGCCTTCATTGTCCCCATATTGGCACTGCCACAATGTGCCATTTCCAACATTGGCCCTACTTGTCCGATGTTTTCCCCATATTGGCAATGCCGCTTAGTTACACCTCCAACGATGGCCCTACTTGTCCGATGTTTTCCCCATATTGGCAATGCCACTTAGTTACACCTCCAACGATGGCCCTAAATTTCTGCTGTCGTCCCCATATTGGCAGTGCCGCGTCATTACACCCGCTATGATGGCCCTACTTGTCCGCTGTTTTACCTGTATTGGCAGTGCCGCTCCACGACACACCAAAGGATGTCCCTGTGATTATATGTGGTTAATATCTCTCCGTTTTTTTTAAATATTCGGACTTGTTTATTTATTTATTTTTTATGACCAACAACAGCGCTAGCGTCGAACTCTGACGCGAAATTACAATAAAAAGCGCGATGTAATTGATTGCGCGAAAGTGAGCAGAGGTCAGATTCATTCACGAAGGTATACGAATTTTGAAAAGCGGCGTCTTTTGTAATTATGGTATGCAAAAAAAAAGAAAGAGAGAAAGAGGTGCCACAATCAAGAAAATGAAATTTCGATTCGAGGAATGGTATAATAACGCACTAATTAACGTACTGCCTCGCATATCTCTCGCATACCTCGCATACCACAGCCCCCGATTATAGGTTGCCGGTTCAAATTCGTGTCTCAAGATATAGGCTCAACTTAACTAATAAGTTTATGCTGCACGAAACGCTGAATCGTATTACACAATCCGGAATACAATGCCTCACCCACAGGATGCTCACCCTAGAAAAAAACAAATAAATCGCTTTTTCCACTAGGTCACAAATTATTGCGTGGCGCATTTTGAGAGAAGAAATGATGTGAGTAAAACGGGATTTTGGTTTTGTCGCAAATAAACAGTTGACGTGAACAACTTGCTGCGCATTTACTGCGTGAAGAAGCAGCAGACGAGAAAGAAAATGTAGATGTATGTTAAATTAAAAAAAAATAATAAGGGAACAAACGGCTCTGCTTCCTGAAGCCGCGAAGCTAAGGTGGCTAGGTTTTTTAATGTCGCAAATTGTTTTGTTATTCTGCTGTGCTTTTTGCGTATTCTATAACGACGGCTCTAGCATACGTTTTTGCTTTAAATTATCACGTTTATCAAATTAAAGATCGGAACTTTTTCCCGGTCGCATTTCCACTAGTTTTTTTTTTGCCTTTTCTTTGCGCGTATCCTTAATACCAATGAGCCATAACAGGTGCATTGCTGATTAGCGCGCCGCGTCATTTCGAGCTAGCGCAGACACGCACGGGTGGGCCGCATGACGGCTTAGACCGACCTGCCTACACTGGTGTGTATAAAATGTAGGGTATTCGTCGCTCTAGATGCGAATCATTGGATTATATTGATGAATGGTGTTGCTTGGACGTATGTCATCCTACTTTGTCCGCCACAAGTATCATATATGAAACACTCAAAGAACACGCATTGTTCCCGCTAATTTTATTTATTGTTTTATATTTCCGGTATTTTCATAGTAACACGTTTATCTCAGCTTCAACCAAAGAGGCACACGACCGCAGAGATTACGCTAATGTTTGGAGCCGTTTTGACGAAATTCATGCCCAAGCTCCACGTTTCCACTTCCAACATCTCCGCATTGTCGTTTCCTTGCCGCTTTTCACGTGCTCAACGCCTATAGGCTCCCAAAGCATCGCCGGGTGGCGCTGCTGCGCCTGATGTGCAGCGCCATCTATGGGAGAAAAGTAGAAACTGGGGCGCTGCTCGCTGCTCGCGCTGCTTTCACCACGCTTCTTTGCACGCGCGCTTCCTTGCACGTGCGCGCGCCCGCGCTGTCGCGATGTGTCGCCTGCATGAGCCACAATAAGATCGTTCAGACTGACGCGCAGTACTGCAATGCAAACTTAATTAAAGGGGGGAAACTGATTAGTCGCGTCTACTGTGTGGAGCAGACGGTCGACGATGAGGAGGCCCATTTGACTGTAAAATGCGTTTCTCGAGTGAGTATTAACGTCGTACTGTATGACATGTAACTAGAGGTAAGTCCACGGTATAATTATATGCTCGAAATATGCGAAGTACTATCAGCTGTAAGAAGTAAAGCGAGACACTTGTTGATCGTAGTTGTCAGTTGTTGCATGCGATGCGCAGGGCGATCCACTTACGTGCGAGCCGAAAGGACATGCGACCAGGCAACAATTCGTCAACATTCTACTCCACCTTGGGGGAACCCCCTAAACATTTGACCACCATTGTTCACACTTGCAAGTGCGACCTGCGGGTCGCCTTCTTGCTTGAAACGAAAACTCTCCGGAATAACATTGCTTGCGCGCTTTCGAGAATTTCGTCTGCTTTGACCGCGTCTCCTGCACTCGCGCTCGGTGCGATTCTCAATGCACTACGGTGACCAGGAGGATGTCGTGACGGTATTGATGTGCACCGCAGTCGTATAAGCGTCATGATGACAGCGACAGCGGCGCGCTTTTTAGGGCCGGCCTGCCGACCTGTTTGCCTGCCGCCGCCGTCAGAAAAATACGCTAATATTGTTTGTTCGCGTTCATACCAAACCCTGGAGTAGAGCAACGTCAAAAATGAATCATTTTTGAGGATCGTTGGCCAATACCGAGCTGCTGGTAGAAGCGATAACTGCGATACAAGCATATTTCTTTTCCAAAGCCGCTTTTCTGATGCCCAGTGCTGCTCGCCTGTTGTCACCTGGCTCCGCAGTTAAAGGCATCACGGAAATCGGTCACGTCTTTGTTTTATTATGTGACGGTGAACATAGTAAAACGGTGACGCGAGTAGCACCTTTATTACAGCGCTGGCCAGTTCCGAAGTGCCCTCAGCTACAGCATCGGTGCGAAATGATTAGGCTTAGCGACGACTACGGCAGCGAGGGAGCAGCGCAGCTCGTCGCCCGGCGTGGCCGCGGGCGACGTCGTTGCCGAAAGCTCTACTGTCCGCGGACGGCGTCATTGCCAAAAGCTCCACTGTCTCGCCGATTAGTTCAGCGGCTTGCGACTCCCAGTCGCAAGGCTGGACAATCGAGCAGCGAGCGACTTGCCTGCGCGTCGTCTGTCACTTTTTTCGTGCATGGTAGGGACAGACTCACTGGCTCTCCGAAGAGCGCGGCCGCATACTCGCGTGTTCGCGGTAAGAGTGGATCACCGTGTACATACGCTTTGGTTTTTACATTACGGCCTTCGTACTACCTCCTTTTTGCTTCGCTGAGACCGCGTCTGTCAGCGCGAAGATTGCGCCTCGCGCGACTCTCCCGTCGCACGTGCACACAAAGCTAGCAGGGCGTCTGCTACGGCGCCGCCCCGAGTTTCCGCTGCTCGCCGCTGCGGCGCTGGCGTCGCGCTCCCAAACTTGAGCTTGGGTTCCCTATGGCGCACCCTCCGGACATTCCGGAATTCTTTCACTCATTTCACCCCCCCCCCTCTCCACCCCCTTTTTGAAGTCCCATACAGCCGCCTTTTGCCGGGCCGAGCCTCTTTGTTGGAAGAGCGCTGGCCCTCACCATGCTAGGAGTTTTTTTTTTCTTTGTGATTTTAGGTACACTGACCTTCTCTAACCTGTTTTCCCCTCGCGCCCAACTAAGCGCAACGCCGCTCATCCACCCTCCCTAGATTTTCTTCTACCCCTTTTCCAGCTGCCGTTTCTCTTGCTGCAGCAAATTCTCCGAAAAATATAAGAAACCTGTCCCATCGTGGTCTCCTCCTTTCCCGAACACTCGCCCAACGAGTATCGCCTGTAGCTAGCAAGGCGGCGAAAAGCCACACAACCAGCGTGCCGACGAAGCATGCGCGCTCAAGCTGACGCCGTTCGTTGTCGAGAATCCGCACCCGATACGATTTGACAATTATGACGGAATTCAGTAGCCTGGCCCGCAAGATTCTATTTGTGAGTACCACCATACTTTTATATTGAAATGTGTTCGGAAATGAATATGGTTCTTGGCGTAATTGCCGCTTTGAATCAGCGCCGACCTTTTTTTTTCTCCGGCAGGAAACGAGAAAGCGACAAAGCACTGGCGCCAACTTCTGAATGGCAACTTTCACAGCGAAATGTCTAGCGCAAAGGCATGCACAGAATGGTGAGAACTTTATTTTTCAGCTTTGAAAAAATGGATTTACCGAACGTTGACTATCTCTTCAATCAGCGTGGCGGACTGTCGTGTGGCCCGACTCATGTTGCGTTCATTACGACATTGGTCGTCTATCGTTTGTGCAAGATGAGTACCAGAAGCGCTTATTCTTTCACTGCAGCAGTTTTCTGGCCGCGTGTAATATTCCCGTGCCGGGTGCCCTTGTCTTGGCCAGTTGCAGGCGTACGAGAAAAAGCGGAATTCCTGGCCCCAGCGAACTTTATCCATGTTGTCTCGGAATTAATCACCCATGGACTAACGGAAGAGTGATTTCGTGTGGTTTTCAAGTAAGATTTCCGTCTGCCCCGTTACATGCATGCCAAGCGGCATAGATAATCTGCTTACTTTAAAAAAAGTGTATTCGGTCTCCTGCGTTCAGCGCATTTCGCAAAACTGTGCAAGCCGTCTTTGCAAGGAATATTATATTTCATAGCGAAAAAAAAAATTGCTCACAGCTGTTCAATAGGGAGGAGCTGCTACCACCTGTGCCATACTTTGCTGGAACAAAAAGGCAAACAACCAGCTCGCAATAGACATATAATTTTGATAGGAAATATAAAAATAGATTGATTTGTATTAAACACTATATTTATCTCTTTTTGTGACTTTTAATATGCATTTGAGGGTGTGACACGGCAAATTGGGATTAGAAATTAGCAATACGGTGGGAAAAAATTGTTAAATTCAATTCAACATTTTGCTATTAGTGTGGGGATTTATATTAAGAGTCATTTAGAAATTATACTTTCAACATATGTTGCGAGTACCTTCTCGCACACTGCGCGCCACTAAGATCAATGTGTTATTTTATTTCTTGTCTTTTTTCTGCGATGGTTGTACTTACACTCATGATCACATCATGCACCTCTTTGCAGCTGCGATGTACAGCCAGGTCATCGTGCAAGAGCTTGGCGAGGAATTTGTTTCAAGGCACTGCAAAAGTTCTCTTACAAGAGGAGTGCAACGATTAGTGCCGATATGACTCATCGATTCAGCGGCTCCGGCACAATGCATTTCACGATGTACTGGCACCGTAGATGCAATAAATTTTGTTCTTTGAATCCGTTCTTTCTTTTTTGTATGTCTGCTGACTGCTCATATGTAAAATGTTACACATACAAGCTCCGGCTGGTGGAAAACAAGCGGTATATGTCTGCATTGTTGCTGGCCAGCAAGAGGTGTGGTACAAAACTAGGTGGGACCCCCGATCGCGTACAATTTCCCACTGGCCTTGCAATTGATATGCCGCCTATAAAAGTTACATCAAGGGTGGAAAAGTGGGCACAAGTCGGAGCGAACCTGGGGCTATTATTGATACTGGCGGAATGTGGGCATACTATTGGCGCGAATTTCGGGCCATTATTGACAGATCGACTGAATGTGGGCATACTTTGGCGTGAGATTGGCTGAATATGGGCATAATATTGGCACGAATGTCGGGCCATAATTAATAGATTGGCTGAACATGGGCATAGTCTTGGCACGAACGTTGGCCATTTGTGGATAGACTGGCTGAATGTTGGGTCAATGCTGGCAGCTAGACTGGCTGAGTATAGGCACATTCTTGGCATGAATGAAGGGCCATTGTTGGAAAAAGTCTCGGATTGCTCAAATGCCAGTGTAGGACCAATATTCATGCCAATTTCCGCCACTCTTTTGCCACTGTTGGACCAATCAATTTGTGCTGCTTGGGATACGTCAACTGAATAAAAAAGTTTCGCTGTGCTCACTTGCTGTGTGCCTTTTCGAAGCATCTTCTGTCTTTTGTTATGCAGAACTGCTGACATTTTGTGCAAAAAAAAACTTTGTTTTCATGGTGCACCCCTCAAACTTGCAGCGCGCAGCGTTAGCTGCGTCAGACAGCCTAGGGAAGTGGTAGGTACTTTTGTTGGTCTCTCCTCGTCGAGCTTGCTTTGATGGTGGGCTCCACTGAACTTCACTGTCACTCTCTGTTTCTTGTTGTTGTTTTTTTTCCTTTACGTTCCTTGCTTCTTGATGTTTCTTGGGTTTCTTGCTGTTTTTGGATCGACAATAGTGTCGTCGTCGCTGTCCGATAGGTCAATGTCTGATGCGTTGGAGGCCGTCGCGGTGGCTCAGTGGTTAAGGTGCTCGGCTGCTGACCCAAAAGACGCGGGTTCGATCCCGGCTGCGGCGGCTGGAATTTCTTTGGAGGAGAAATTCTAGAGGCCCGTGTACTGTGCGATGTCGGTGCACGTTAAAGAACCCCAGGTGGTCGACATTTCCGGAGCCCTTCACTACGGCGTCTCTCATAGCCTTAGTTGCTTTGGGACGTTAAACCCCATAAACCAACTAAACCAACCAACTGATGTGTTGGCTTGTGCAATTGTTTGTAAAACTGCTTCGGCCGTCTCATCAGGAACGCGAGGCCTGTCTCCTACAACAAAAAAGACGTTATTTCGTCCCCAGCCGTTAAATACCAGCAGTATTCGTTTACAGTTATTGCGAAAGCCATCTCAAAAGCGCGGCCAAAATAACCGGGCTGAGTCCCAGCGTCCAACGTATTGGACACGTGAAATCAGATTGAAAGCACAGAAAAGTTAGGTCATGTAGAGTTACAATTATGATATCTACATGTTTTCTGTTCTATTTTTGTTGATATCCAACAAACAAAATTTACTCTTTCAAAGTAGGTAAAATCGCAGAAACAACACTTACTTCTCCGGCAGGTGCCATAGAACGCCGCGCCGCTGAACGCCGCCGTTTTCAAAGTGTTTTCGCGGGAAAGTGAGCAGTTTAATTTCAAAAAAGGTGCACAGATGGCGCCACCAGTTGTCCAATGTATTGGACAAGTGGGTTTTATGAAGATGGATCTTTCGGCGCGGGAGTACTGGCTTAAAAGCTAATGTCCAATATATTGGACAAATTGCCATACACGGGTCTCAGGAGGATATAGATGTCAAGCTTAGAAGGGGTGCGCTTCCAGAGGGACTGAGAATAGCTCAGGTTTGCCCGGCACGTAAGAAGGCATAAATGAAACTACGAATCATCTGCCTGTGTCGGTACTGTATGTGTTTTGCAAAATATCTGAGGAAGGTATAATTAGCAAGCTGTAAAAGGTTTTGCGAACTAACAATCATTAGTTTGAACATTCGTTAAGAAAACAGCTAAACTACAGGACACCCTTTGTAATGGAGTGTTGGCCTGTTTTACCGTTGTGCACGCTGAGCCCGGTGCTGAAGCAGACAAAACGCGCAAAATTCACCGCAACTCGATGCCGTCGTCGCTCCCGCAGCCAACCGCAGTGCTGGTTTTGTTGGCAGTTGATTGCTCCGTTACCTTGTTCTTTCCGGCAAGAATATACATTAACAGCCGTAAGAAGCTGTCATATTTGTTCTTCAGGGTGAAACGAAGTACGCGGGGCCCCGTAGTAAGAAAACGTGTAATTTTTGATATTCCGCGACTGCCAAAAATGCGATGCGCAGAGCTTTGACGACAGCGCCTACAAATAAAAAAGCATCATATTCTAAATTCCTCCCGCAAACTTCCCCGTGACGTTCAGCCCTGAGGCACAAGAAGGTCGAAGTGCGGCAACACAAAATATATAGAAACAGAAAAAATTTAAACCAAACATTATTTTGTTTGCTTCCCTCTTTGTAAAAATCGCCCTGCGCGACAAAACTTTCAGTGACTTCGTAGGGACATAATTTCAGAAGTCCAGAATAAACTGCCCAAAATGCAATGATGCTTTCCAGAAGTCACCGATGGCTGGACCAAAAGTCGAAAAGCGGCTTCGCGTATAGTGGATGACAACACTAACACATGTGGTGGTGCGAGAACGTCAGGCATAAATGCAAATTACTATTGGTTGTTGTCATGGACATCTCGAATAACAATTTAAGCCGTAGCTTGTATCCTTGGACATTGCTACAACACCTTTCAGCAGCTGCTGTTGCACACGGACTTCAAAAATCAATAAATAATCATGCACGTAATTCATAAATGGCTTAACAAAGGCCTTGAGTTTTCCTCTCTGATCCTTTGTAGCTTCCCGAGAAAATATTGCTTAGAATTGCGGCCACTTTTGACCAAATACAGACCACCTAATTTTGAAAACTTAGTTGCTCAACTTAGTAATAATTGTCCTCCTTAAAAAGTACGACGCGGTTTCGGGAAAATACATGACTTATACCACATACGCATTTCTGAAAGAACAGTTCGCATTGTCAACTTGGCTGCTATATTAAACACACCGCATGAGTACCAGATATGGCGAAAATATATTAGATAATCTACTTCGACACTGAAAGCCGATGTGCGCATACATGCTGATACTTCCTGAAATCCATTAGTCGCAGTGATTTAGCCACGGCGAAAAGGTCCTCTATTTCAAGGCATGAAGGGCGTTTCATTATTTATTGGCAAACGCAGCTTCCCAAAAGTCGCATTCTGAGGAAATCCCTCTAAAGGGTACGCCTTCCTAATACCTCTTGGATTAATATCAGCGGATGCAAACTGGCTGCTGCGGTGTCCCATCGAGAGGATAATTGAGTTTACGTCCTATTTAAAAATGGCGTTTGTATAGATCATTTAAGCGCTCCTCCTGGAACATTGCCATCGGCACCGCGCAACGTCTCTCACGGCTGCTTCACTACAAAGCGTGCCGCGAAAATACTAATCCCAAAGATCTCGTTACCATAAATTCAAGACAGCAGCCAAGTTCAATGCCTATGCCAGCACGTGGCGGATGACCAAAAAATAAGAACTGCACATTTTTATAAAATATATACAGGGCGTTTGCTTTAAACCATCGCGGTGACGGCGCAACGTATACGTGCCCGTAGAAGCAGCGAATTACTGGCATACCGCGTGCGATAGGGTTACTCTGTTTTGAAAAGGTCAACTTCTAGCAAATTTTTCTCTCTCTTTCCCAATACACACCATTCAAGAACAGAAACATAAGACCTAGTTCTATCCAAAGTGGCGGGCAAAAAGCTGTAAGAGCTGTAGATTCGTCTAATGTCACGATCCCGTTACAAAAGAAGGCCAGCAAATTTTTTGTTGTTTTAATAGTCCTTCACTGCGCATGTTTTGATTGGTTTTGGTGTCAGTGCTATATAAATGCGGTAAAGACGCAGAGCAACACGAAAGGAGGACAGGAGAGCGCCAGTGCTGTCATTGGTGTTCCTACTCATCTGTTTGCGCTGCCGGTCCCCACTCAGCAAAAATACCAACCAACCAGCCAAAACCAAAACTCTAATTGAGAGGCCGCTGTCTTTTAAATGCGCGGAATGATATCTATAATGCAAATCCTGTGAAAAAAAAAACAGCCCGTAATTCGTATAATTAGCTATACCAGAGAATACGGCTCTTGCAAGAAGAGCTATAGATCACAAGGCA
This sequence comes from Amblyomma mixtum, assembly GCF_055824585.1. NCBI lineage: Eukaryota > Metazoa > Arthropoda > Arachnida > Ixodida > Ixodidae > Amblyomma > Amblyomma mixtum. Next base: position 115,044,779 of record NC_143013.1, read on the forward strand.
TAGATGTGCCAGCTAGGGCCGGTCCCATATTGCTGATAAAGCTCTTCCATAATGGGGTACAGGCACAAAAAAATTGAATGATTTGTTTCATAGGGGTAAGGAGGTGCCTTCCACCAAGTTCAGGTAGCAGTCGTTAAATGGAACATAGTTTATTTTGGCATAGAGCATTTTTTGAGAAGCCGCTCAGCGTTTCCATCCGCTTCGAGTGACCAATGGGCGCTTGATCCAACTGTTTTGACGTCACCGAGTCCAGTGGTTTTTCTCAGTACGAACCAACGCTTGAGGGCGACACCGATGCCGTCAGGATTTTGGTCATCCATGTTGGCTGGTCGACTGTGGCGTAAGAGTGCGCTTTAGTCCTGGCGCCAGGAATTGGCACAGAAATTAGAATTCTTGTTGAGGCAGAAATTGCCGGCACAAAATAGTTTCTAAATATTTGTTAACACTGCGCACTGCTGTATTGAGCTAATTTTAGTAAATACTAGGCCTATAGTCCTCTTTCAAGGCAATAACCGGACACCCCAAAGCATTGTGTCTGTCCACTAAAGCCAGGAGACCCGGCGCCCACACGGCAAGGCGATTCTTCAGAAGAATTACCTTTATACCCAATTTAGGAGTACTAAGGCCTAGAGACATGTTCTCCCACACGTGTCTCTGCAATGAGTAAGGCTCAAACATTGAATTGCGCACAGGCGTTCCGTAATATTGAAATTCTGTGTTGGGGTACTGGATTACTGAATGTATTAGTGCTTTCAAATAACGTAGAATGGTCTCCAGCGATTTTTGATAACTTTGATAGCCCTCTACAATCTTTCTTTTGCAGCCACCAAGATTTCAGTGGCCCTGCTGGTGTTCGTTGCTCCATGTTGCCCATGTAAGACATTTAATATTTTGTGCTCTCTAGTGTACGCTTGCTTGAAAAGCGGCGAAGGAGTCCTATAGTCGCATGCATGAAGCACTCGTGCTCTGCTCGAAGGAAAAAACAACAAATTATACACTCTTCAGGGTGCTAACACTAACACGGATTTTATCCTTGATGACGTCGGCTTCATGCCATTGTGGCCTTAATAAGTTTACGGCCAAAAAGGTGGCTTAATATGGACGGAGATACGTTTTGTAAAGAACAGCCGAGAACAGATAGGAGTATTATTCAAAGTATCACGCCTTTTTGTTTCCATCTTAAAAACAAACAAGGTAAGATAATCTGAGAGGGAAGCTGTTTTAAGTTCCAAGTAAAAAAATATAGCTTCGCTTTCATGTCCCTTAAGGTCTCGGAATATAACTTTTATTTCAAAACACTTATATTAAATATTCTGAGGTTGCTTGCAACACACCCTTTAGTTTTCTTTCGCTTCCAACAATGTCGGGCTGGCTTTTCCTCTTGAGCCTAATGACTTTGTGGTCAAATATACGTAGTACTAGCGAAGAGGGCATATTTCCTTCTAAAGTGGCTGTAGAGACGGCTACGGCACAGCGTAATTTAAAGAGAATTTCTTAAAGGTTGCATCTAACTATGCTTAAACAGGGGTAAAAAGAGGAGCCTTAAAAATGTAAAAAATTGCATGGATGTGACTTGAAACGGCGCGTATACATTCGCAATATTGGTGCATATATAACGGCCTAACATCAAGAAGCTTAATTTAAGTTTTTGATATTTTAGGTACATACCAGTCGCTTACTCGCTGAGCCTGTGAACTTTGCCACGGCTTCTATATAGCAAGTGCTTAATTGTAGTACAGATAAGGCTTGCTAACTACTAGGCTGGTTTTTTAATATTGAGTAGGTAACTGTAATTACTGGAGTAGGTATTAGAATTCGCCTCCATATTTATTGAGAGCCATTTCAAAAACGCGGTTACCCTGGGTGTTCTGCTGCAACGAATATCGTCTATTTCAAAACGTTAGGTCCGCGGGACGACCTGGTGTGCCTGCAAGCTTCTCGAACGCGCATATGTCTATGCGCGATTAGGCGCCAAGACAGCCCCCCAGTTACCCCAGCGACAAGGGTAACTGCGTGTTGGAAATTATAAAAACTTATATGCATATTACTTACTCTTTGCTCCACACCTCTCAATCAATAAAAAGATTAGAAGTAATAGTTTTCTTTTATTCCCGCAAACGTGCTCTTCACCATTGGTATTCCAAAGCAGCACATTAGAATACTATACACATGCCTCACAATTAGAATTTGTATCAAAGAATTCCGGATTTGTGTCAAAATATTGGGACAAAACTATGAAGAAGTCGTCCCCATGACTTGAATAGCTTTTAAATGGCTGTCAATTCTAGCGTGTAAAAAAAAAACAACTGTAGACAATTTTTTAAGGGCCACTGCGTCGCTATATTATGGGCAGCCCATATGTGATTGCAGTCTCTTAAAGAATTCGGCAGGTGTCTTGTTATATGGTAAATCGAGTATGGTACGTGCTTATGGGGCTCGGAAATATAAAGCCTGCTTAAATAAGCTTAACAAGAGTAGAGCGCCACATATTTGTCATTCTAAAGCATGGCAAGCATGTGACGCTACGAAGGGGAATGTCCACCCAGCGTTTCAGCCCTGCCCAGAGGTGGTGATACAGAACGGTGGCTTTGATGGAGACTGCTGCATGCCTGGTGACGAGCTGAGGTTCTACTGCGACAATGACGACCGTTTCAAGCTGAAGGGCGCCCGGTCGGCACGCTGTCTGGAGAGCGGCGCCTGGAATACTACTATACCAACGTGTCAAGGTTAGTTGCTCGGGAGTATACTGCCTTATGATGTGTGTGGAGTGCACTGGATATTACTTTACATTTATTCTTTACGCATTAAAACAGCCCCCAGAATATTTTAGGTGCTAGTCGAACGGCTAATGTGCCTTTCAACCTTTGTCATGGGTGAAATGATTTTTCCATCTCTGCGCCCCGCGGCCGATTAATGATGGTTCATTATTGCTTCAAGTATTATTGAAATAGTTACTACCGATCTTCTGTAGAATGTTTCTCCCAGCCTAGTTTCCGAGGGCCTAGCTATCTGCATCGTTAGGTGCACCTGCATTAAATCATTCAAGGTGTTGTTATTTCTCGCGTTATACAAATCTGAGCCCACATCTGCATGTGGGAATATAAGAGAAAGCTCCACTTTTTTTCACAAACACTGCCGCAACTTACGGGAGTGCAACTGATATTGTCACGTAGTGGGGACTGCAGTCCGGCGAACAGGAAAACAGCGAGAATCGCTTCTAAGCGAAACTCTATATTTGGTCTGACTTGCGCCCGCAAGAAACTTAATCACTCAGCGGTGGCGAACTTTCGACATAAAGCTTGAAAAGTAACTAGAACACTTTTGAACAACATAGAGTCGTATCCGCCTGCATGCGATCAATCGAAAAAAATATACCTGCTTCTTGCATCACAAACAAAGCGATAAAGCGGCCTGCCGACAGTTTTGAAGAATGAAAAAAGAAACTCTACAAACATTCGAGGCATTATTCCCCTCTCTAGGCATCGGGTATTTCTATATCACGGCCCAGACGAACAAGGAAGATTCGCGGCAAGAGCGCTGGTCATAGCTTGCATGCGTACGATGAGCGCTACCACCCGTCTATCCATCTGGTGCAAAAATAAAAAAGCTTTGAAGATGCAACCGTAGCGCCATTCATCTCCTCAATGAAGACCATACTGAGCTCTATAACCAACTGGGCGTCAAGATCTGCGCTTGCGCCGTATTGCGAACCATTTGCTCATTTCCGTCTGTTCCAATTCGTGAAATCATGAACGCTCCCGCACCTGCATCAAACATCGTTTTTTTTTTTTTGCCAACGTGACTTTAACACAGTTGGAATCGAGCTAGTTGGCGATCGTCTGTAGAAGCCATGGGAAAACTGCGCTAAAACACGACACATAAGGAAGAACACATAGAACAAGACGAGCGCATAGATGTGGGATCCGGACGGCGGTACTTGAAACCCTGCTCGAGACGTTGAAAGGAAAAAGGCGCAAAAGGGCTCAAAACAATGCTACGAAACTAGTAGTGGTACTTTCCATGCTGAAGATCGCGCAAAACCAGAAGTGGCCAACCGGTAAGCAGAATCGATGGTGTTCTCAGCGCCAAAGTGGCTCGGCCAGCTGTGCTCTCGCACGGCAAAATATAAAGGAAGAAAAGGTTGAGGCAAAAAGCGTATTACGCCCTTTGTAAAATGCGTGTCAGGAATGATTTACTAAATACAACGGACTTGTGGAAGGGCCTGCATAGGCCAGACAGGGCGCTAGATTGTGGTACAAACTTTTCTGAGCACCGCAGAAATTCCAAATGTCGGCTACGCCTTCATAAAATAAAGCTTCTTAGCAGGGGCAGTAGCGTCATTACACGTCAAATTCTGGGAGGATATTTTATAAAGAACGATAAGAACTTTGTCAGTGATTGCGTCAGTGGGCCAGCAAAATTGAAGTAGCTTTGCTGAATACTCTCTTTTAGGGTGGAGTGAGTAGCCACGTGTATCTTGGCCTGTCGTTTATGTACCTTGCTCACATGAGCCGACTTTCTATATTTCGGGGTTCAGCCCCTGAATAAATCAGTTGGTAGTTTGCGCTTGTCTTGTTCCATTCGTTCTTCCAAGTGTGTTGTGTTTAAAGGCAATATTCCCATGGCTTCTACTGACTATTTCTTTGCTATAATATCTGCGGCGCACATTCCGCAAGTATTCGCTGGTATACTTAGCTATACTCTCTGCCAATTTGGCGCCTCAAATCAGCAGGCTAGCGTATGGGTTGGCTCAAAAGTGTTCGTCATTGCCTGCAGAACTTCTTAGCTCTATCTCCGGACGTGGATCGACTCCAAATGGTATTACATCATGTGCGTCGTGCAATGTTTCCCGTGGCGTATTCACGCCTCAAAGAGCTCAGAATTTCTGGTCTGCCTTTCACGCCAGCTGCACTGCCGTTTCGCCCTACTTAAGGCTGTCTATGTGAAGAACATGGGGAAGAATGAGCAAACTCTAGCGAACAGACATAGCCTCAAGGCGACTTACAGAGAATAGGCATGAGCAGATGATACTCAAGTATGAGAGGAGCGGTAACAATAGACTAAAAAGTTTGAAGAATCATTACACAACTTGCAAAGCTGGTGTTGAGAGCGCAAATGATAGTCCAGCGGCTACTAAAGAGGTTGCTGAAAATGCCTTAGGAGTAACAGAAAAGTAAAAGCCGCACAAGAGTGTCGCAAAGCTGAGATCTGTTGAAACACGGTAAGGACATGCTATAAATTGTAGCTATAATATATAATATTGTTGTATTATATTATTTAAGTATTTTTACATAATTTCAATTCAGAGCCAAGGGAATGAAAAGTACGCTACAAATTATGAGGCGATCAGGTTTCGGTGCGTTGAGCTTACTCTATCTGCTGAAGTATTTGCTAACAGCATTACAACAAGCATAGAATTTAGTCAACCAACAGAACAAGTTAATTTTCAGAAAGGATACCAAAAAGTAGGTGTTATTCGCACTCTGAACCAGACTATTAAGAAAAGTGCAGTTTATAACCAACCCTTATACATAGGTACCCAGCATCATTAGCTCATTTAATATGGCTGCACTGATCGCAAGTTCACATTGTTCTGGGCCAGCTGCGACCACCATATACAGATACTACAAGTAAACATACTCGCCATGAACCTTACGGAAAATCTCCTAACTCCCGCTTGGTTATATTGTTTATGTGAAAAAAGTCAGCCTGGTAATAAGGTGTGTACGACGTTCTCTTTACGATATTTCTACTGCAACAGCGTTAGGAGTGCCATGGCGGTTAAGACTCTGGGACATTGACGACGGTGAAAAGCATCCACCTGCACGCCATGGCAGGTGGAGTTTAGGGGAAGTTCGTATTCTTCGCCTGCCGCCTGCTAAGCAGATGGCAGGTGGCATTACTTTAAGGATGAAACGCCGCCTATATGGACATATCGACTTTAGTGAAACACGTGCTCTAGTGACAGGCCGGGCATACGAAGTTGGTAAGGACGCTTGAGTTCCAGGTAATAGTTGAGTTCTGGTGATGACAGTGGCTTAATGTAGTTACAAGTAGCGGTAATAGCCGTAGTGGTACAGGTTGCTCTCCACGCTTGAGAACGATAGCACCAATGAAGAGGAGGTAGAGAAGAATGCTCTCGTATTTCCTCTGAGTCAATCGAAGTGATCGCACTTCATCTTTTTTCCCTGTGCATTCAGATAGCTACTGCAAGGACCCTGGGGTCAGCGCTAACACCCTCCGTGTGTTCTATCATGAGAAGGAGCTGAACATGGAAGAATGTTGTCCCCCAGGAACCATGGTGCTTTTCGCATGCCACGAGAATTTCGAGTTGGAAGGCGAAGGGCTGATTGAGTGCTCCACTAATGGAAACTGGACGCATCCTAAGCCAAAGTGCAAAAGTAAGTGTGCTCTTTCAACAAAAGTTGCAGAAAGCCAAAAATTGACCACGCCAGAAAAAGCGGAATGTAGATCAAATACCAATCTGGTACTGTTGTAGATGCTATCCACAAGTTTGTGGAGAATAAACAAAACGTATATTGCGTATGTACCGACGCCTTACACGGTGTGCAGTCCTACAAACTGTTGTCCTAACTGTCGTGAGTAACGCTAGCATCACAAATAAATTCGGAAGAACAGGCTAACTCAGAGATGACATCTTTTGCTAGAAAACCCATTTGAACGTGACCTTGCTATAAGAATAGCTGCTGTTCATGATATTCTCGTATTATGTCGACGAAATGGCAGAGGGCACTTAATGTATTTTCACGTAGTGGTGACTGCAGTCCGGCGAGCTGGAAAAAACTAGAACAGCTTCTAAACAAAACTCTCTTTGGGCTGACTTGCGTCCGCAAAGAACTGAATAACTCGGTGGCGGCGCAGCAACAGGCGTGCTCGGCGGTCGTCGAACAGAATGCCCGCCGCTCCCGGCCGAGCTCAAGTTTAAGCGGTTATTGAACTTTCAATATAAAGAGTGCAAATATACTAGAACATTCTGGAGCAACGTAGACTCGGTTCTGCGTGTAGGCGATCAATCGAGATAAATCTGGTCTTGTCTTGCTTCAGAAATAGATAAAGTGGCGTGAAAAAAGCTTTGAAGATTGAACAAACACTACAAAGATTCGCGGCAGTATTTTTCTAAAAAATAGTTATTCAATAAGGTTAATTCGTAGGATGGCGCCTCATCCTTTCCTGGTGAACATGAAATCGCAGCCTTCAGCGCATGTTGGGGACACGTTCATGAGAAGTAGTGCAAATGTTTAGTCTCATTACTGGCGCATACACAGGAAATGCTGTCCCGTGATCGGTAATATTTGGTTTGGTTTATGGGGTTTAACGTCCCAAAGCGACTCAGGCTATGAGAGACGCCGTAGGGAAGGGCTCCGGAAATTTAGACCACCTGGGGTTCTTTAACGTTCACTGACATCGCACCGTACACGGGCCTCTGGAATTTCGCCTCCATAAAAATTCGACATTCCTAACATTGATCCAAACCTCATAGCTAGCGCAAATGATGCAGCATGCGGCCTTTATTTCGGCCCGCACCTGAACACAAGCTAGATCCTCATGCATAAAAGAAGTCGCGCAAAATCTTTCGGGTATTAGAAACCATTGAGCCTTAGCATTTTCACAATTTTTCAGAATTCACCTCACGCTTAAACAGCACTAAGGCCCCATAGTTGAGGCAGGAATCACCGAACACGAATGATAGGCAGTTTTGTGCCAAAAGTTTGCACACAGTGAAACTATTGCCGCAGCCAGTAAGATTTTGTCGTTGTGCATAGAATAATGCAGTAGAGTGAATGATCTGGGCAATAGTGCCTGACTGATGGCGGTGAGAGAGCCGGAGTTACCTTAGCAATTGCTGATTCGCGGAGGCAGAGACCATCACCACGTGCATAGTTCTACAGCAGGCGTCGAACGCAAAATAAAGCGTGCATTCAGGTTAGCTACTAAAGGAGTATCGACCCACCTGCCTTGCGCTCTCTTTTAATAGCCTCCAAGATGGTTCTTTCTTTTGCAATTACATTTGTGCTTTTCTGCATGTTTTTTTAGGTTTAAAATTTGAGGCCTACTGTGACGATCCAGGTGTAAGCGTTAACGGCATCCGTGTGTTTCATCGGAACAACGAACCATATAATGGTGAATGCTGCCCTCATAAGACTATTGGGCTCTACGCCTGCCACGAAAAATATCACTTGGAAGGCGAATGGGAAATTTACTGCCAGGCCGATGGAACATGGACGCATACTAGACCGAAATGCAGGCGTAAGTAAAAATATATGAAAAACTGCTCATTGAAGTGCACATTCAGTTCTCTCACCACTCCTGCGGCTCCGAACAAGTTGTCGAGGGAGGCTGAAAAGGGTGAGAGTTGTGTTTTTTTACTGCGTGTAATGTGAGGATTATGCGCATATAAAGGGGCATTCAGTGGCCTTAAGGATAAGAATAAATAGCGGGAAGGAAACAACACAGGCTGAGAGGACAAGCAGGCAAGCGCTGTCTGCTCTTGCGTGTGTCGTCTTCTATGTCCGTCGTGTTTCTCTCGCGCGATTTTTTTGTTACATCACGAACCTTCACCAACCCTCCCTACTTTCGGCCATACGGCTATTTTATTTTTTTTAAAAGAAACGGTCCTTGAAAACAAGGCCATAATTTCAAATATAAGTGGTGTATGGAATGACCCGCGACGAAAATGAGGTTTGAAGAGAAAGAGGGTAGTAACAGTTGGCAGAACAATAAAAACGCAGTATGCGAAAGCTAACTTCACCACATTCGATGTCATTCTGTTCTACTCATAGTGCTTGAAAGCTTACCTCTAATGTTATACCCTAGGGGCAGACATTCTTAACTCAGCTTTTATGGAAATGATCTCGTCGGTAACCAATAAGAGCCTACCTGCCCGCACCACTCACATGCGACTATGATGGCGCGAAAGGGATTTCCGAAAATATAGTAACGAATTGCCTCACATACGCTGATTCGCTTGGTGTAGTTTCAGACCTTGGGTGTTCATCGACGAAAGCGATGTCGTTTTAGACGTCGAGGTGCTATACATTTAGCGCAGGAGGGGGAAGGAAACCTTGAGAAAAATCGGTTTTGCAAAACGGATTCTTTTACACGAACAAGGTTTTATCTTCAAAGAAAAGCGCTGAAAAAAAAATTGTCAGCTATTCGATGCGAGTTGTTTAAAGGGAAACTGCATAGGTTGTAGAAATCAACCAGCTTAAGAGTGTCGAATGTGTGAAACTTGTAGGTAAAGCATGCGAAGTCTTTTTGGGCTAGCGCTTGAAACAGTGAAGTAATCGCCGATTAAAATCCGGACGCCCTTCAAGCTCCTCCACAGCGCACAACGCCAAGTGGGGGGCGCACAATGACGTCATCAAAGGTATCGGTAAATTTCCAATGCACAAATGCCTGCTTTGAAGGAAAAAAAAACCAACGCCACCAAAGGCGAACCCTGCCAAGAGTTGTTTGGCAGCGTCTAACGAGTCAGGGCAGAGTGTGGCTGACGACAGCGGTAATTTGAAATCATACCTTCCGTGAGGTCACGCTTAGTTTTCCTGCACTCTTCCGGTCCATTGAGGAGGAGCGCAAAATTCAATCGTCGATTACTTCACTATTTGAAATGCTAGTGCAAAAACACTCGGCATGCTTTACCTACAGCCTATACCAATTTGAATCCTTGAATATCTCCAAATTCTCAGAAAAGTGCTGCAGTTGCCCTTTAACTATTGGACTCTGCAACAGTGTGTGCCGCACATTACACGGGCGGATAAATACAGAAATGTTCCGTCGGAATGCGTTTCACCAATTTTACTGACCACATATTCGCGAATTTACTGCAGAAAACTTATGGATCTATTCACTAAAATAAAACATTAAGCTTTCAGAGAGGAAGTAATTAGGGACGAACATAGGGTGGAAATAATTGTACCTAATAGATTTCTGTTTTTCCTGTCATAATTCTAGAAAAATATGATATTCGGAGTTGTTAAACACTCACTTCTATTTGCATATTTGCACCTTCTTATACTTCACCTACCTTTCATAAAGTCGTGTCAAATATTTATTTAGAAAATGCTCCCTGCTGGGAAAATACTGCCTTTGATATTTCAATGCAAGCTTCATGTATAAAGGAGTGCATGGGGTGGTATCAATTCATAGAGGTTTGGCTACGCTGGGCATCAAAAGGTTAGGTACGTTACAAATATCTCCCGAACACACCATGCAGGGATGGGTTGATTTTTCAATGAGACGTTCGCTTGGTTCATTCGTAGCTTTATGGAGTCTTGGGACCTTTAGATCATGAGTACGGCTTCCAGTGTGTTTCGCTTGCATCTGTGCCGAATTGTCTTTTCAGTTGCCGGCACATGATGTTGCGTTTGTAGCCTCATACGTTTTCGCACGCCGGTTTTATTTGTCTAGTTGGCACTAGACTAATGCATAATGTTGATAGCTTATGTTGGTAGACTAGGTCGGGAGACTGCCAACTAATGTGGGGGCACAAAGGAGTAAAGTGCCCTTTGACTTAAAAAAAAAAAGCCTTTGCTGGGACACTTAAGTGTGTTGTTACAGTTGAGGCGATAAAGAAACAGTTGTATTTCGGCGCGGCATTGTTTTAAGGAAAACAAAGAGCATTATACGCAGGCTGTATATGTTATGTGTGTGTGAAGTCATTAATTTTCCAAAAATTAACAGTGCCGCCAACATTCTTTGGCACAACTCGCCCACTAGCCGCAAAAGAAAACCATGAGACCGTGGAAACTGGACGATCAAAAACACCAGCTCAAGAAGTGAACGTTGGCATTGTGTTCATTTATATTTTTTTTCAAGACGATCACTCTCGCGTCATACACGTGGCTCATGGCACAACACATAAATATTCCTTTGAAAATATCAGGCTTCCTAAACGCGTTCTCGTATGCTCTCCATTTGGCTTGATTTCATGCGCATGTATACTTTTTGATGAGTTGATATGAGTAATATTACGATTTTTGGAAAAATTGCAGCGGAGGTAACTTGCAGCAATTTTGAAGTGGCGCATGGACACCTATCTGACAATCGCTCCGGGGGTGACTTCTACGTACCTGGAGACACAGCTTCAGTGATATGTGAACCTGGTTTCATCGTGAACGGCACCCACGACTTGTTCTGCGAGCCGGATGGTCAATGGCACAACGACCTGCCCATATGCGTGCGTGAGTGTCTCGGTTTCTTAAAAGGTGCTCGTTCCTCAGATTCCTTCGCCTGCTTGTGGGAACACTTTACTGGAGCGTTCAGGTACTTCGCGTAGTCTCGTTATTTGTTGCGCAGAATCGCAAATTCAGATTACAAAAGGACACAACTTCATAAGCGTCAAACTTGACGTGACAGTGGGTGAGTTATAGCGAAGTAGTCCTGTAGTCGCGACACTAAAAGTAGCGCAAAAAAGACACAGGTAGTACAGATGCGAAAGGACACGCGTTTGCCACGCAACTGATTTTTACTACTAGATGGTGAAATTTTCGCAGCAATTTTGTAGCGACAGCTACACTACGGAATTGCCGTTGTAGACCGCTTTTACGAGGCAGTGGGCTATGGTAGCTACAACGTTAATCTGGTAACTAGATTTTCAAAGCCAAGCTACCTGCTCAAAGAGGCTGCCTTGAATTGTGTGAGAGCATGACATATTTAGAGCACCGTGGAAAGAGTTCAGCACTACACTTCTTTACACTAATTTGGAATGGGCCGAATGATGGAGTATAATTTCATTTCTGGAACGGGACCGATACATCCACCACAACTGTTGTTCGTTCCTGGATGCGTGTTGCACTACTCGCGTCGTTCACCTGGTGTTTTTCACATCGTCATCTGAGAACAAGAGAGCACGAACAAGAGAACGAAGAGAAAATCGTTTTACAAATGTTCCCATTCCTTAGCAAAAATTAGTTGCAAGTCTAAAGCCACCTGCCGCATCTGTACTGCCCGCGTGTTTATTATTGCTCAAGTGAGGTCACTATCCACCAACCGATGGCTCAATTAAGACTTAGCAGTGCAAGAAAGCGCGGACTAAAAAAAGTTGTATTCCTTCCTTCTGTTTGTCTCTTAGTTATCGAGGGCTGTACAATTAGTATTTGAAATGTATACAGGGCTGTCTAGACCCCCATTTACTCTTTTCGCTGACCACAATTCATCTTCAGGGAATAACAGTCGTCTAAAAGACAAAAAAACTCTTATGGTTTAGCACCAACATTCGCCTGTTTTGCTCAGGTTACGATGGCCTAGCTAAGGATCTTAAGAACCAGCGGAACTTCGGAAGCCAGCCACAAGGACCTCCTACGGAAGACCCATGCTTGAAATCAGAGAATGGGGCCTTTCAGCGAGGCGGCGAAAGTTACTTTACATACTTCCTGTTCGACCCGTCCAAAAGTGTCAGCCAAAGGGACTTTATGAAAAGCGTGAACCTATCCAAGATCATCACGCGCAACGTAAGTCCAAAAGGCGACTGCACTTGTTCATCGACTCATGCTTCCCTATTCTCGGCGCTGCATTACAGCACGTTAGCATTGTACATCGCCATTACCGCCATGCTGAACGTAATTATGTCCATAAAGCTCTCCAACTCTCCAAGTCTCAAAGCATAAACCTCTCCAACTTACCTCCAGTTAACATTGTTCTATGGCAGCCCAGGCTTCTCTGTCTATGAAAGCTCCACAATCTCAACTACGAGGGGGTACCCAAAAGAAACCGGACTTATTTTTGTTTGAACTTATTTGTTCACATTTTAAGCACACACCTTCAGTCTCCTTCAAAGTATTCCCCACTTGCAATGATACGCTTGTCGAATATTTCATTCCATTTTTCAAAACATTGTTTAAATTCATCTTTTGTGATGCTTGACAGTGCCTCCGTCGTTTTTTTCTTCACCTCAGCAACATCAGCGAAACGCTTTCCATTCACCTATATTTTCATTCTAGGAAACAAAGAAAGTAGCACGGGGCAAGGTCAAGAGAGTATGAGGGTTGAGGAATAGGGGTGATGCCATTTTTGGTCCAAAATTGTTGTAGAGACAGGGCTGTGTGAGCAGGGGCATTGCCATGATGGAAAAACCAGTCACCCGACCGACACAAATCTGGCCGCTTCCACCGCACACTCTTGCCCAATCTTTTCAAAACATCCAAGTCGAAAGCCTGGCTAACTGTCTGACTCTGCGGAACAAATTCTCAATGGACGACTCCTCTCACATCGAAAAAACAAATCAGCATTGTTTTGAGCTTTGGTTTCACCTGACGAGCTTTCTTGAGGCGAGGTGAATTTGAAGTTTTCCATTGGCATGATTGTTGCTTTGATTCAGGATTCGATTCAGGAACACTTAAGTTGTCCCCATAGCATCGTCCTTGTACGTCTTTCTTAATATTTCAAGAGCTTCCATTCAACTTTTTCCGAGCAAAAATCAGAATTTCACCGGCGCGCGCTGTTCACGAAAATCAGCCATTGCAAAAACGACATTCACACAAAACAGTCGTCACTCTAAAACTCTACACAAACTAGTCTGACTTCCTTCAACGACGGCACTCGGCTTACTGACTCTGGATGGATGGATGGATGGATGGATGGATGGATGGATGGATAGGAGCGCCCCCTTTGAAACGGGGTGGTGGCAATTGCCACCATGCTCAGCTTTTCTTTATTTATTATTTTTTTTTTTGTTTACTGTGTTGGCAATTCTCATTAAGAACATGGAATGTTCGTTCTATGCGCCCCTAGTGGCAAAACGCGGTACCATAGAAGCTTTGCCGACCAAAAAATTTAGTCCGGTTTCTTTTGGGTACCCCCTCGTATGTGTGGCTGCCAAACACTCAGAGGATGGCCAATTTCTGTTCCAGTTACAAGGCACATGTTTGTCGTTCCCTTAAAGGTGCAGTGAAGAGGAATCTGAACTCGTCTTTTTTCCGCGGGAACTCGATCTACACGTTCCGAGCATTCTTAGAAACTTCGAATTATTGCCCTGTGTGGCCGATTTCCCTAATTAAATCTAATTAACGTCCGGCTCCCACCTTTTTTTTTAATTTCCCCATACGGTGGGCGGAGTCGACCAACGCATGGAGTGCCTTTCACCCCGTCCCGTGGCGGCCTGCCGCTCTGCCATCGGCGGAGTAATACGTAGTAATCCGTAGAAGCAAATAGTACGCACGTATTTTTGTTTCTGTGGGCTTATTTTGCGGCTATACTACCTGCGAATGAAACTATTTATTCACGGAAACCGAAAAAACAAAATAAAGCGAAAGCAAAGCCTCCAAGGAGCTGGCTGAAAGGCACTCCAAGCGTTGGTCGACTTCGCCCACCGTACGGGGAGAATTAAAAAAATAAAAGCAGGAGCCGGACGTTAATTCGATTTAATTAGAGAAATCGGCCACACAGGACAATAAGTCGAAGTTTCTAAGAATGCTCGGAATGTGTAGATCGAGTTCCTGCGTCAAAAAGACGAGTTCAGATTCCTCTTCAGTGCACCTTTAAGTGGGCGCGTCCTATTTTCGATCCCTGGACTACTCGCCGACTGGTCGCGGCTTCCGCTACGAGAAGAAGCGCGCGTAACCACGTGACTTCTTTGACACATTTTGCTTGAGGACACACAACCGGAGCCACGCTCCCTGTCGGTTATTGTACCATTCTGATGGCGTCTGTTAGCTGATGATGCACACCAATGCTAGCACGACAGAGGCGCGAACGTGGTTCTTTCGCACCGACGCCGTAGGTATGATTATCTCCGGACGTGCATGTATTATCTAATGCTCAGACCGAAGTTGCGAGTGATTCACTCCTTCTAGCTAACGGAGCTTGACATGGCTGTATGCCAAGCGTGGCAACAGCGTGAGCCCACCACACACACCGCCATTATTAACCGAGAGGACGCAGATGGTCGCAGCCCTCGGAAGCGTTGTCGCAGCACACAAGGAAATAGCCCCGGACTAGTGGCATTGACAGTAGACGTTTTGCACGTCCACCACCATTCGAATCGCCTCCCTATACTAAGTGGAAGAGGCTACAGAAGATGAGGTTACGAAATCCATCGCGCGCGCACACTAAAATAGAGCGAACCATAAATATTTCACGCAGAAGTTGGTTGTACGATCTTTTTAGATTCGTATCCGCGAGCTTACGGACCACACATTTTATGTCCGCATGTTGGCATGTGGTGGAAGAGGGATTGTAGACATGTGCCCAGACACTGTTTTCGTAAAGGTCATGCTTAACGCAGGGCCATGCTTTCAAGCACTGTGTACGCAGGAACGACGATCAAAATCGATAATGGTTACAGTGCAGAAGAAACGTCGTGTGCTGGCCCAGCTTTTTGGTCGTAACAATGCACACAAAAAGGTTTCAGATGGACATTTTATTTGACGAAAACGCACTCGCTCTGATTGTATTGAATTTCACTACAAGGACATTTAGATTTTTCACCAGAACGTACGTCTCTTGTAGATGGTTGCAGAACTCTGATTTGGGGGGGGGGGGGGGGGGGGGGGGGGCGGAACCAGAGCCCCCTTCGAAGAGTGAGGGCAACTAAATTATGACGTCACAGTCAAAAACAACGCGTAGCCTCATAGGCACGTGAGTTTTTGGCGGGAGAAGTAAATCCTCGTACGTCTCGACGTTCAGCGCAACAGAAAAAGAAGATACTAGGAGCGCGGACTACCAACGCTAATTTTGGTAGTCTGCGCGCACCCTGCCTTCTTCCATTGTCTTTGCTTCGTGTGTCGTGCTGAAGTTCAAGGGCCTAACGTGCCAACAGGCCCAACTATTTGTCTTTATGCACGCGATGTACAGTCATAGGTATATTTATAGTTCCTCGTTCTATAGCCGTTCTTTGGAACTCGAATTTGCGAGCAAAGGTTGTGAAAGAGTTGTGCCGATTGAGTTTGGTCACATAGAAAGAGACGGCAGTGTAAATTTTTAACCAAAGTCAGTTGGTTGCACACAACTCGGAATAGTGACGCAAGGGAATGCTGAGCTAGCCGCAGAGACAAGTTTAAACTGTGCAGGAGCAGAGAACGAGCTAATTCCCTCCGGCGCATAAAATGCATATGAGTGCTGAAAATTTCTCTGCACTTTCTAGGTGAATTTAGATCTGCTTTTTGAAACGGAGGACAGACACTTTAGGCTTGTACAAGCACTCATTGAAAACGGCATATTGTGCTACCAAAACGACTGTTCAACGCTACCGTTGCAATGCGATGCCAGCAGAGCAGTTCTTACTTTTGCACTTTCCTATATACCACCACTCCTTCGCCTGATGCGCGCTCTTAAGTCGAATCACAACGTATTTACGAAGGCAGCATCATCAAAACCGTACGAGTAGTACCGTGGCCGATATTGGAAATTAACAAGTGCGTACAGGTAGCCGACCCAAACTTAGCACGAGGACAGAAAGTAACCATCGGTTTAAAATCATCGCTGATAAAAGGCGAGAACCCGCACTCAGCGAAGTCACAACACAAAAGATGCCAACCATGGCCGGCAGTAGCAGGGAGCTAGCGAAGCAAGCCACATAATAGTCCAAGTGGATGGCGTCATAGGCGCTGGCCGCAACTGTGAGGGAGCGAGAGCGTATATATTGTTTTGTCATAAAAACGTTGTCCTTTTCAATCACATGCACACATATAAATTAGTTTTTAAGCGAGTATTAAATTTTCTTTTAAATCACCATAAGTTCCAAAGGTTTCGCAAATTATTTTTCTCTTGTTTGTGTTTGTGCACACACTTCACCTCGGCGCTTCAGTTGCGCAGTCTTACTAATGCCGCTGGCGATTTGTTCTGGACCACATTTGAGCTCCGCCTTTGCTACTCATCTAAACTGACCTTGTAATCTATGGACTGCAAGGGGAGAAAACCGACCACGTTGCGAGCGGCTTTCACACAGATGCGTGGAGCTTCCTGGCTGCCCGAGAAATATCGGGTGCGGGACTGTAATCAGCAAGAAGTGCGGACTTGTCCGAGACTGCAAATCGAATGAGCACACTCAGACTTTCCATTGTGGTAAAGCCTTCACTATCACAGCCTTTCTTAACTTCGAGTCTGTTCGGTGCCATCAATGCAAACAATAGCAAAATTTGGTCAAACTACGTCAATATTTGTTTTTTTCTTTCACCGGTGGCGACTAGCGGCGGCGCTGAGACTCATTCCTTGGGCCTTTGCACACGAGGCACGCCGAATATGTTTTAATAGTAGGGCAATTTTATGTAGATTTAACATAAGTAATATCTTTTTACCACACGCTTCATCAAAGGTTTGTTTTTATCCAGGTGGTCCGATTTACTTGCAGTGAAAAAAACGCTACGGTACTGTGCACTTCTTGTCTTCGTACTGTTTGAAGTCGCGGTTTTTTTCTCCTACAAGTAAGAACACGCTTCATAGTTTTGCGATACAAAACCAGAGCTGTCATTTGAGATGTCCCAAAGCAATTAACTCTAGTTTGCAAAAATTGGTCGAGTTTTTTATGTGTCTGAATTGTGTTATAAAGTGCATGGGGCGGACGCTTCAACATCAGTATGATGGTTAAAAATACCCATAAACGTTACTTTGAGGCAGTTTACACAGCCATGGCTGCTTTATTGCTATTTAAGAACAGACAAGAATTGCTAACAATACGTCCACCTGTATCGACTTATTGATAACAATTGTTGCCTTAAGAAATACTAACTCCTAGTTTTCCCACCGGTCTAAGTGATCACATGCCATATCTTTTATTCTAAATAGTAGCTGCCACCGATCAGCCACCGGTGACACTCTTATAGAAGTTACCATGCAGAGCGGGCTGGACGGTTTCTGTGAAGAGGTGGGACGTATGCGATGAACGGACGTTCATGCCACGAAATATTGCGATACCGCGTATAAAGCCTCCTTGGAAATATCTTTCTTCTCCTTGCTATCACTGACATTTCCCGTTTTTTACGAGAAAAAAAAAACAACCTCCCAAGATACGGAAGCCTTGAGTTAAGAAGCAGCTGCTCGATGGAATAAAAGCTCAAAATAGGCCTTACAAGTTTATTAAGTCACGATATCCGAATGACTAGAAAAAGTTCAAGCGTTTCCCCAATCGCTTTACGAATGACCAGCGCAGGGCTAAAATACATTATCACACTCACATGTTTAATCTGGTGAAGATGACAGGCATAGAAACTTGAAAAGAGCTTGATATTCTAGGTAATAATAGGCACTGTTCCCAGTTAAATATACAGATTGTCAATAACGGTGTTTAGGTTAGTTCCGCGTCAATAGATGACTGATTTAATGACTTTGTAACAGGCTATTATGGCAACTGTGGTGAACATAAGCCTCTAATTATATAAGCCGAAGTATTCCGACGATCATTTTTCTGCAACCAACCAATGAATCGGATCTAACATGTTTATTACCCGAACTGAGCAATGTTGGTAGCCTAGACGAGGATAACCTGCAGATATTCTTGCTCAAGCGCTGACATATGTGTAAAACTCATGCCTCAATGCCGGAGCTTTTGCACGTCAAATGCTACTGGCTACATTTCTTCCCCTTTTCAAACAGAGTGATAGGACACTAATAACCAACTACAAACCGATGCCATTTTTGTCATAATTTTCAATAAAATATTCAAGAGGTCCAGAAAAAGATACCTTAAGCGCATTTCTCTTTTTAAGGAAAACAATCATCGCCTAACTCACCCGCAGTACGACTTCTGTGAAAAAATGTCTACTCAACTTTCCGTGTTGGAACAAAACGAATTTATCCTCGGTAATACTGGAGAACGATTGCTTGCCCTTGGAGTATTCATAGATTTTTAGGAAGCCTTCAATTACATTGTTAACAAAATAATACTAAAAAAAATATCCCACGTTGGAATTCGCAGCGTTTCCCTTCAGTTAATTACATCATATTTGCTCTGCAGACATGAATATGCATCTGTTAATATTTATTCTTACTTAATGAACATAACAACAGGAGTGCCGCTAGCGAGCACACTTGGCCACCTACTTTTCACCATTCACGTTAATTACGTTGTTGGCATTGACCATGACACAAACTACATAATGAAATCCAGGGTTTAACAGAAAGCCGTCTGGTCGGGTTTGTTTCACGGCGGAAATTTTTCAAACGCAAACCATTCGATTTTTTTAGGTTTCGGTTCCAGTACGGGGTCCTTGTTCGCAAGAATGGAATTGAAGGCAGGTTATATATGCTTCATGGCATGACGTAAGCAGCGGGAGTACATCGGGGGTAGATTGCCATCGTTGCGATCAAATGGTCGGCGCTTGAAGAATTTCAGCCATGAGTATTAACTTACGCTAATGACACTACGACTACGCTAGTATTTTCTTCTTATGGTGTTTCAAAATTACTAAGTACTGCTAATTGTTTCCTAGATAAAGTGCGCCTATGGTCCATCGTAAAGGTCTCGTAATCAACATAGCTAAAACAAAAGCTGTACTGTTCCAAGTCAATAGCAAAAATGCTACATTGCTTGGTGACGTCACACTTAAAGCAGCAAATATTGAACTTGTGAGTTCTGCACAAACCTTGGGGATTTTTTTGACCACGATATGTCATGGCATATCCACGCGCTTTCACTTGACAGTAAATTATCACAGGTAGTTGGACTAATCTTAGCCTTGAAGAATCTTCCACGAAATTAAATCTGCTTATATAAAAATATGTTTTATGAGTTACCTAAATTTCTGTTGACTCCACTGAGCTAGTACATCTGCAGCTGACATAAATGACTGTCTATGCTTCAGAAAAAGATTGGTCCTGCGATATGTTGTGTGCTGTGCGCTACCGCAAGTGAAGCTCTGTTTCAAGAGCTTAAAGCACATAACGTTCGCAATCTATACAATTAGATATGGTCACATGCATATATTGAGAAGTGTAAATCGAGTAATCTTTATATGCATTCAATAGCCAATTTAAAGCAAAATGTATTTCATTATCAAACAGCATCTCTGGAATATTGGTATGATAGGCAACCACGCACTTATTATGGGAAGCAAATGATTGTTTACTCACTTCCTGCTGAATGCTCTATTGTCTAAGAATGTTCGTATTTTCCTTCGCACATTATCTAGTATCTAGTCTTTGAAATTAATTTTGCTGCTAACTTTGTGTTTCTATCGTTCTGATTATTTGAAAGGTCTGCCTGCACATCGTTTTGTGTCATAATTGCTGAGAAAATTCCTGGTTACTGTTACGAATCCCATGATTTATCGCAATGCGATATATATATTTCTTAACTGGCATTGCCATGAATTCATATAACTTGCTTGTTGTTTCTCCTGTTTTTGTTTGTTTTTTGTGTTGCTAAGCTTTTGCTTTCGCCGTTGCTTTTCCTTTGTTTTTCGAAAGCGCTATTTGTCCTGTCTTGCTGCTTCCATGACCAGAAGACAAGCATCTCCCATCAGATTTTTTTTCTCAAACTCGCCTATAATTTTCTGCACGTCGTTTAGGGAAAAATAAATTTTGTAATTTATTTTATTGAGTGTTCTTAATGACTTAGGGTTTTTTCGCGTTTTTTGGCAGTCACATTACGTCTACTCTAGTACTCTAGACGGTCTGCAATATTCACTGAACAAGCTACTCATAAATGCTCTTGGTGAGATTTTTTCCAGTCCTCGTATTCTACCTTTCGGAGCTCACCGTCTCCTTCCGTCGAGTAACGGCGAAAGGACACTGCGGTATTTCGAGCCAGGAGACACACAAAATGAATGGAGCGAAACTCTTTCGGCTTTTCTTTTTTTGTTTTTTACCCTTCGTGTGATGTAATTAGGACGAGTCTAAAACAGAGGTGACGCTTGTTGTGCCCGAGTAATGGAAAACTGAAGCGTGTTACTGATGGACCTGGATCCGCGGTTTCTCGCGCAGGCTTCTAGGTGGCGTCGAATGGTCTGGAGGTTAGAATAAGACGACAAGCAACTCTGTTCAGTACACAATCGTTCTTATTATTTAAGTAATCCTTCCGGAAATGGTAAACATGAGCTCTGAGGGGTTTTTTTGTTTCTATAACGCGAAAAACATTAATCTGCACCACGAAACTGCAAAGTGAAAAAAAAAAACACTCGGAATTTCTAAGCCACTTGACACACCGCAGTTGGTTTTCTAATTTTCGTTTTCATGAATGATTTTTTTTTAAGAGGGAGCTTTGCTGCTGAAATTTCAACACCTAACTAGCTATTCCTGCAGTCCGGCTGACTACAGTGGTAACCCCTACCTCACTTATTTAAATTCTTTATGCAGATGAATCTCCTGAGTGCTAGGCACTACGTAGGAGCCATTGTCTTAAAGAGAGAAGCAAAGCTGGTCATGGATCCTCTTGCCTGCAACAACACAAACAGAGCCATAGAGGAGCTCGGGCGTATTCGTCGTGGAGGTGAGTGGACTTTGCTGTATATTAACGGGATAGCGTTAAGGGCCCCGTGTCACAGAAAAGCCGGTGTCGTCGTCGGCGTCGGCGGCATTGCGCCTGTGCGAAAAATCTCATAAGCATTTATAAATAAAACCGAGTAGGAAATTGGTCAAGTTGGATGGGGAATCGAAGCAGGGCCTCCGGAGTGTGAGACAAGCACTCTAACCACTCCGCCACGCCAGTTCGATTTTGGAATGAACAAAGGCGCATCGAGTGAATACGGTATTGTCTTCGAAGTGTGGTTTAGAGACATGTACTGTGGTGTACATTAGTAATTATGCATGGAAATTACAGAAGTCGCAGTTAAGCGAATTGCAAGGTATGTTTATATGACTTTTCCTGTTAGCTTGGCGCGCACGCAGCGCCATCAGGCGGCGCCCACTAAAACCACTTCCTCCTCCTCTTCCCAATGTTCGCCGCTGCCACACCAGGTAACGCGCGACGGCAGCGCCTCCTAAGGCCCCTAGCGCTTCCCGCTCGTCTCGTTCTGACGCAGTGGTGCCGTGTGGGGACGCAGGAATCACGCGTTCAGCGGCGAACAACGCAGCGCACATCCAAGGCGCGTTCACCACGAAGCTTGCTGCTTACTGCTCGTTCGTTCGGCGCGGAAGCTATTCTGGCATTCGTGGCGTCGGGTTTTTGTCGAGAACGATGTGCCGACGAACTACGACTGCAACTTTAGTTTGGGTGAGAAGTGAGAAAGACAAGGAATGAGAAGAGGAAAAAGGTGGCGAAGGCGTTATCGCGTCTACTCTCAAGGCCAAATTTAAGCGTCCTCCTATTTTTTTAGTGCTCGCCAACTTACTGGCTGAACTAAACAAGTACATTATTTCGGACACCCATGGCTGCTCCCTGTAAATTTGCCATGGTTCACATGTTCCCTTGCTAAATCCGAAGTTTGATGTATGTTTTATTGGATGGTTTTTTGGCAAACAAGTGCAGGGGAGATTGTTTGCCTTCAGAGCATTAGTGAATGAGTTTACCAGCTTGCCATTTCTTGCTTAAGTACAGAGGTTTTGGCTATAACAGTTAACTTAATGCCGATGTTAATGGTACACTAATCGTATGAAAATAATATTTACCTTATCTTAAAGGTTACCTGTACAATCTTCAGACTACGGTTGAGGAAGGTGAATGTAGCTTAGGTAGGACGACTGCACTTTTCTGAATGATGGTCGGCAGCCGCCCTGTTCTCGTTCAGTTCGGGGCATAAATTCCGACACAAATCTTATTTTAACAAACACGAAATATACGCTAAAGCTGCACAGGAGTGCATAGGTGCCCTATTTGACAAAATGCTCTCAACGTTACACGCGTCTAACCCGCGAAATGGAAGTGCCACGGCATAAACAGCTATAATCTGCTTTTGCTAAAATACTCTGGGTAAGTTAGAAAGTTGAGCATTCTATATCGCGCTCTATTCTAGATTATAAATATCCAGTGTCAAATTAGGCGAGAGTCATCATCATCATCATCCTCACTAGGCCCACTACAGGACCAATGCCTCTTCCATACCTCTGCATTTACCTGTCTCCTTCCTGTGCCAGCTGCCGCAATCTTGTCCCCGCAGACTTCTTTATCTCATCCTCCCACCAAACTTGTTGCCGCCCCCCGCCACCCTCGCCTTTTCTTCATATCCACCAAGTTACCCTTGATGACTATCGGTTATCATGCCTTCGAATTACATGCACTGTCGAAGCCCCTTTCTTATTGATTTCGACTAGGATGTCATTAACACGCATTCATTCTCTGATCCAATCTACCCACTTCTTGTCCCTTACAGTTGCACTTTTTAATTCGTTTCCACCGCTTGCTACATTGTCCTCTATTTATGTTGGACCCGTACGGTTAGCCCTCTCGTTTCAGCCCAATTGGTGGATTCCGGCAAGACACAACTGTTACGTGCTTTTCTGTTTAGGGACATTGGTAAACACATTCATTATATGGGAGAACCAGCAAAAGGCCCTCCTTTCCATTTTTATTCTAGTTATTTTTCTGTCTTAATACGCATCTACGATAACTCTCTGCATTAGGTCCACGTATTCCCTAACCACCTGAAGAGCTTAGTTGACAACCCAATACTGTTCTCTTGCGAGACTGTTGAGCGTTACTGTACAAATAAAACCAGTGAAAAAGAACAGAGACGCAGAACAGGAACACCGGACAACAACCGAAAACCTCTCCTTAATACCACAGAATCCGTCTATGTTGACCGCTATATCCCGATTAATGAGGAATCCAACACCTGTGTTCCTGCTCTGTCTCTCCGTCCTTTTGCGCTGGTTTTCTTCATA
The DNA here is from genome assembly GCF_055824585.1 of Amblyomma mixtum. Classification (NCBI taxonomy): domain Eukaryota; kingdom Metazoa; phylum Arthropoda; class Arachnida; order Ixodida; family Ixodidae; genus Amblyomma; species Amblyomma mixtum. The sequence continues at coordinate 115,068,488 of NC_143013.1, forward strand.
CAATCATGTACCAACTCGTCCATCTAATTTTTAGACCCACTGCTCAGCTCTCCCTCTCTGAGTCACTGGTCATGCTATGCAAAGAATACCCTCAGTGACTTAGCAACGGAATGCCGTCAGCGAATCGCAGATTACTATGGGATTTTTCATCAACTCTTATCCTCAACTGTTGCTAATGCAACCTGCTGCCAACGCAAGCCTATGAATACCTTTTGTAAACAGGTGGTGTATAACATTGGCCAGATCGTGTGTTCCCACCTGACATACTTGTCTATTGGAGTTTTATTCTTGAATTTATGGAAGACTATTGCAGTTGTGCGCCAAATATAGATACCTTACAGTATATTTTTATTACCTTATCAACAGTCTCGATTTGGTCTTTTGTGCAGTAGCTTTACGCAAGCCCTGATTCCTGGTCATTTGCTTGACTGACGTCTATTATTGTCCTAACAATTGGTGATTACCTAAGTATACACTTTGTAGGCAACGGAGACTAAGCGGATCGGTCTGCAATTTTTCAAGTCCTAGACTTCCGTTTATAATGTGTTTAAATTATGTTAACCTTCGTCCACGCTACAGGTATGCTCGAGATCTTAAGGCACTGCGTGTACAGGATGGCTAGTTTTTCTAGCACAATCTCCCATCACTCTGCAGCCGATAACCAGTTACTTGATCTTCACCAGCTGCTTACCTCTTCTGCACTGCTCCTAATGCTCTCTTTACTTCCTATTTTCATACTGGCGGGATATAACATTGACGTGCGTTTCTGGCTCTCTCATTACCGTTATGACCATGTAAGCTACTATAGATTTGTGTAGACCTCGTCGGCTGCTTCAACTGTTTCTTCCATATTGCTAAGAATATTACCCTCTCTTTGTCTTAACGCATACATTTGATTTTTTCATTTGGGTGGTTTCATTTTCACCGGTCATAGACTACTTCTCTTATTTGGAGCATGGTCTATTCTCATCATACTAAACTTTCATATGTCGGTTACCTGGCGTTTATTGATTAGCTTTGGTAGCTGTGCCAGTTCTCTTCTTTCTGTGGGGTTAGAGGCTTTCATGCTTTGGCGATTCTTTGTGAGATCTTTAGTCTCCTAAGAAAGTTTGTTGATATCTTGTCTCACTATCCTACCACGTACTTCTACTGCGCAATGCGCAATGATAGCTATGAGATTGCCTTTCACTGCTTGAACATTAGTGTCGTCTTTCTCAGTTAAAACCGTATATCTGTCCTGCATCGATATACTGAATTTGCCTACCTTCCCTCATACCTCTCACTCGTTATGAGCTTTCGTTTTACTAATTGCATCTTTTCCCTCTTCAAGACTAGGCTAATTCGAGACCTTACCACCCTGTGTTCACTACAACGCATTTTTCCGAGGACCTCGACGTCCTACATGATAACACGATAAACGCACCGCATGAAGTCTACTCAATATTTACTTTCACCATTGGGCTTTTGCTCGTTTACTTCTTGTTTTTGCTTGGGCTTTTGCTCGTTTACTTCTTATTTTTTCCGTGTGAGAAAAAAGCTATTCATGATCCGCAAATTATTCCTGTCTGCAAAGTATAATAATAACTCCCCGCTGCTATTTCTGGAACATATGCCATTGTTGCCCACTGCCTGTTATCTAGCATGCTTCTTTCCTAACTTGGCGTTGAAGTCACCCATTAGTACTGTGTGTGTACTTTGCTTAATGCCGATTCCACGTCTTCATAGAATCTTTCGACAATCTTGTCATCATTGTGTAGGCCTGTACCAATTTCAGGTTGCACGTCATATTTAACTTCGTTACGACAACTGCAACCCTCTCCATAATACTACAAAATTCCTCTATGTTGTCCCTTATACCTCGTTTATCAGGAATTGAGCACCTAGCTCTCGTCTGTCAGATGCTCCACGATATCCTAGTACGTGCCCACCTTTTATTACTGCACACGCCTCATCTGTCCTAACTTCACTATTGTCCATGACATCTTATTTAATACCAGCTAGGTTTTCGAAGAGCACTGCTAATCTAGCCTCATTTCAAATGGCACTAACATTGCCAGGTTCATTTTCCAATGGCGGCCTGTCCGGAGCTATCGATTCTTAGCGGCCACCAGTGCGTGACAGGTCTGACCACCACCTTGGTCCGTTGCTCCTAAGCCCCTGCGGACAGAGGGCCGAGGGTGAATTGGATTGTTTATTGCTTGTTTAGTTTATTCAAGAAATTCAGACAACACAGTGCCTTGGTGCAGAGGGCAAAGGGCGGAAATCAATCTGCCTGACTGGGCCCTAAGCACCACTCGAAAAAAACAGCAAGGGGCACATACATACACATACATAAACAAGATAATGATCACAATTTAAATCTTTGTACAACACAACTTTCCAATATAAACATTCATTATATTCTTATTAAGCCGAAAAATCGTCTGAAAATCACAGGAAAGGACAGTGCAAGAGCAGATATAGATCCAACATATGTATAGAAACTAACTGTGTGCATAAAAATAAAATAGAAGGTGTACATAAATATAGAAGGTTCTGCCCAAGTATTAGACCAGGGTGGCCAAATCCTGTTCCGGTGAGGGAGTGCGTTGTCGCTTCTGGTCACCAAGGTCAGACCACACCACAAGCCTGAATATGCAATTCGATCGGTACGCGGAATTTTTTTTTTCAATCCGATGTAGCATTGTGGACCCCGGCATCCGAACCGCGGTCCTCTTGCACGCGAGGCAGATTCTTTGCTTCTGCTCCATCTTTGCACTCAAATGTGCTCGAAGTATCGATGCCCTTTATATGAACTGCACTTGCGGCTTTGAAAAGGCGCGTGCAGATGTATTTAATATAAATTATTCATCTAGAAACTAATTAATCATCCCCATGCTTACAAGACCATCTTCAATGTGAGACACTAAATCTAGGAACATGAGTGTCACAGTAGTAAAGTCAGCCTACAGTGTGTGGTTGGCAGCTTTTCAGGTCCCACACGGTACACGTCTCCCACTGAACATCGTAAGTAGCGCCAGAGCATAACATAAAATGGCAGAAAAGGACTGGTCATTTGCCGCCCAGCTTTCGCCGGTCACAACACAGAGAGTGACTGAGAACGAGAGGTTAGCCGATCAGCAGTCATTGAGAGCGCCGACTGAGATTTATTTCACTTCCTAAATAAATCAGCCTGTAGGGAGTTCCTCTTGAAAGAGAATGAAATTCGGAGAGACCTGGAGAAAGAGCGATCCAATAGAACACACGGACACACACCAGCCTAGATAAGTATTCATTGAGCACTCGGACAGCCCATCGACCGGAAGAGGTTAGCAGGGCCCTAAAAAAGTGGGAAGCCAGAAGCGCAGCGTCTTGCATGGCACGCTGGCATTTTATTCCCTCACAGTCACTGAAAAACTACTGGGGGGCCACTAGCTAGCTGCGGTAAGGCTGCGAAAATAATTTTAATTACGTTGATGGTGACCTGAATGAGTGGCTCGGTGCGTACTTAGATGACACAGGTGCGCTTCTGCTTGGCCATGTCGCTGGCCGTGTTGTTGGGTTGCACCTTAGAAAAAGTGCCGCGGGCTTGCAGAGTTTTTGCGTGGAATGTAGCAGGATTTTAGCGACATCTATCTGATGAGGCGCAGAGCACGCATGTAAACACCTCTCCTGACGTAGCACACCTCGGGGCTTGCTTGCACCTCAAGTATGGCAATTGGACATCGGCAGCATAATGATATCGGCGGTGTTGTGGTGTGTATTCGTAAAGGGCCCCAACTTTCTACTACAGCTCGTAGCCCATCGCCTGTAGTTCTTTCGCCGTGCTTGTCATTACTAGACTTGAGCTTGCTACACTCCTTTGCGCACGATGTCCATGAGTGTCACTTTTTTTCGGCGCTGGGACGATCGAAGCTGTCGGCGAAGGATTTGATATATAACATCGCGCAAACTATCACTGCTGGGAGGAATTGAATTAAGTGAACTTGTTATGAATACTTGCAGTCATCTTTTACATGGTTTGGCCTTTGAGTCGATCGGATCTCAGTATTTGACGCTTCAGAAGTAAACTGCTCGAAAGTATCTAACTGATGTCAGCGAGGGCCTCATAAAACTGGCTGCTATAGGTATAATCTTATCTAGCCAACATTTTTTTCATCGTTGAAGTTGATATGAGGTTCAAATATACCACATTTCTTCAACGTACATATTTGACGTCTTTTTGTGGGTGCTGTATGCTTAGCTGTAGCAGTGTCTCAGTTCCTTTCTTTCTCACGATGCTCGGAAAGCTGTTCAAAATTTCTCTCATCAATAGACTTAAAATTCTTCCGCATCAAATTTATAAACGAAAATCTTACGCTTCCAGTATAAATAAATAAATCTGGTAGTTAAGTAATCTATCAATCAATTCTTTTTTTGTATTCCAATTTCTTCGAAAAGATTGCATGTGAAAGAACGCGCTGCACTGCGGCTTGACACAGCACCTGACACTTCACCGCGGTGGCGCATGACACGTTGCGCACGAATAGAAAAACAGCTTCGTAATTTGTGATAAGAGAAGTAAACAAGCAAAATGCAGAGGACAAAGATACACTTCATTAGAAATAGGCAAGCTAGGTAACAAATTTTATGTAATTCAGCAACACTTGATGTAGTGACAGTGCAGGACGATAATCGCATAAACATTTTAGTAATAGTTGTGAGGGTTTGTGGTAATGTATCATTTACTTGTGCATCACAGTGAAGTATTTTTGGTAGCATAAGTTTAGTCTTCATTGTAACATAATCAGTTCCTCACGAAGGGACCAAGCAAGGTAGATAATAAAAAAACAGTGTGTTGTCAAAGGTTGTCTTATTTGAACTAAGTCTGAAATTATATCTCAAGTACCTTTACGAGTTCGTTTCTTTGAGTAAGCTGTGACTTGGAGACAATTACAGACAGGGTCTCACCCAAACCTACATATACAAAACAAAATGCACCCCACGATGTACGCGGACAAATGTCCCTGTTGCGACGAATAACCCACTCTGTATCACATCACATGTGCATGCCAAAAGCTCGGTCCTCAAAATAAAGAAAAAAACACGAGTGCTGAGCAATAGGAGACTCTGCGGTCCAGCGACCGCTGTGAATACCAACAAGGTCTGGTACAGCGAGCTCAACGGGAGGCAGTGGCCAGCGGAGCTCTGGAATGAGGGCAAAGGACCATTGATTAGAGGCGGACGACTTCGGCAGAGAAGGCTCCTGGGGATAGAACCAAGACGTCTCTGAAGATGCCCCCAAACCGCAGAAAAAAGCACTTTAGTACAATAAAGTTTTCCCTTTCTTCCTTGTGCAAACGTAAACACATGCATGCCTTGCATATATATTGCGTAACCGATAGGTGTCGTTGTTGTTGTTGCGACTGAGAGAAGGATAAAAAGGAAAGTGCACGGGCCTGCCGGCTTGCTCGAGCCAAGCCACCACCGCTGCCACGTGCAAGTAGAGGAGAGTTAAAAGATAAGAGGAAAGAGTGAAAGAAAAGAAAAGACGCGCGTCGCAAGAATCGCGTGCGCCGAAGCGAAGACGCTGGCTGAAACAACAGATACCCCAAGATACCTCTTGCCCCCGATAAGGGTCAGAACATAGGCGGGTTATACACAAAAATTAACTCACCAAACATAATATTGGTTTTTGAGGAAAGGAAATGGCGCAGTACCTGTCTCGCATATCTCGGCGGACACCTGAACAGCGCCGTAAGGGAAGGGAGGAAGGTGGGTGTGAAAGAAGGAAGAGAGAAAGAGGTGCCGCAGTGGAGGTCTCCGGAATAATTTCGACCACCTGGGGATCTTTAACGTGCCCTGACATCGCACATAAAGGTGGGCAAAGGGTATCTATCTCTTACAACCGGCGTGGTCGAAATTATTCCGGAGCCATTCACTACGACACCTCTTTCTCTATTTGTTTTTTCACTCCCATCTTCCTCCTTGCTCCTGCGGCGCGGTTCGGGTGTGCAAGTAGATGTCAGAGAATTAGTGCATTATTTCATTTTGCTCAAAAACCAATCTTAAATTTGATGCTTTAATTTTTCTATATAACCCGCCTATGTTTTGGCCCCTTTCGGGGGCAAGAGGTATTTTGGGATATCTGTTGTTTCAGCCAGCTTTTTCGCTTCGGCGCACGCCGTTGTCGTGACGTGCGTCTGTTCTTTCAATCTCTCCTCTCACATCTTACAACTCTCTTCCGTCTATACGTGGCAGAGATTGTGGCTGAGCTCGAGCCAGTGGGCAGGCCCGTGCACTTTTCATCCTTCCACCATTGTCAACACTAACAACAACAACAACACAGGCACCTTTTGCACTTTGGCTGCATCGAAACGCGTCCGCCGCGCCCGAGTTCGAACCCGGGAACTATGGCTCAGTAGCCCAGCAACTCTTTGTCTTCTGGATATAGAGTGCGGCATTATATTGCGAAACTAAAGGTCCTTCACATGGAATTGTTCTGCAATGTGATTCGTAGCATAGAAAATCGAAAACCCGCATTTAGAGATCATTGAGTTGGTTTTCGTGTGTTGCGCATATGAAATGTCAGTTGAATTTATGATGCAGCTTATACACATTCCATTTGTGTATTTTGTGATGTATAAGTGGATAACGAAATTTTGGCGACAATACTACGCGCCACAACACCAGTTTTTAAATTCACAGTGTTAAAAAGCCAATTCAACATTCTTTTAAAAGCGTATTTTTAGAGCTGTTAATTTAGAATAGCGCTTTTCGTTATGATCATTTCGAAACTGGAGTAACTTGGGATATTGACAACCATTAACTTTGGGATATAATCGCATCCTTACAAATCATATATTATAAAGTCTGTTAGGTTTCATTACTATTATATATTTATTGAGCTTTTTCAAGTACATTATGTCCGGCCTGCCGTAAACTTAATCTGCACAGATCGCCCAACATACCTTCCATGGTTCTCAAAACAAAAATTTATAAACTTTAAAAAATTACCCCGTATAAAACGTCTTTTTGAAGTTGGAAGGAAATGACGGCCCGGTTTAGCATTCCTATAACCCCAATTAGATTTCACAAAAGATAGTTCACGTGATCATTCCACGACATGTGTTTCGTAAATACCACACCATAGTGATTTTGCGCATTCTTCAACTGGTAGTACCTACGAACCTAATACAATCGATATCGGGGCTTCATGTAATGGGCCGCGGGCACGAGATTGTACGCATTTTGTTTTCGTTTCATTCTCAATAGGCGAATTGTTTTTCACAATTTTGCAGTTTTTTTGTTTCTATTCCGCCAAGTCCTTCCCTGATACAAACACGGTACAATCGTCCACGTCACTAACGAATCAAATCGTATCAATGTTTAATGTTTATTCCCTATAAAGTGTACACAAAAAGTTTTCTGGTCATTATGCATGTAGTGCTTGTTGTAGACCAGGCAGCATGTGAAACATTTTCTGAAGGGGATATAAGCTTAAAATTATACAATTTCACAGAAAACAAATGTTAGACACAAGGACTAAAGGTAACGTTTCGCACACATCAAAAGAAAAAAAAATTGGCAGTGAGGTGATGGCGAGGTGTCCACATCTAGGTGGACACCTGAACCAGAGGGAAGGCGGATAACTGCCCTCTTGGAACAGTATACACCTCAACCGCGCTTTAAGCTAAGTGGCGGTAGTCACAGGTGTGCTCTGCGTGCGTTCGCATTGGCAACGTTGTGCCAGAAACGCGGCGGTGAAGCCATAGGCCTTCGGCGTTTGTTGAGTTCATTGACGTTGGCGTTAACAACGTTTTACACTCCCATCATTTTAAGGAACAAAAGTGCGCACAATGGCTCCCTGGGTAAGTGGACGCCTGAATCGTGCTTATAGTTACGTGGGGTGATGAGATAGAGAGATGTGGGCTGCATGCATTGACAAGTGTGGCCCGAAACGCGGCGCTGAAGCCACAGGCCGACGGCGTTCATTGTGTTTATTGGGGTTGGCGTTGTCAACGTTTTACACTTCCATCATTTTAATAAAAGGAAGGCGAGCGCGCGCAGCGAGGCATGCCAACTGTGTGTAGTGACGTCACTTGCTACTCACGCATGCACAGTATGGTCATGCAAGAGAGCACGCGAAACGGCGAGAGTGTGGGCAATGTAGCTCACGCAGGAAGGAAGGAAGGAAGGAAGGGAAAACTTTATTTTACTCTAGTCCTTTTTCCTGGTGGTGGTGGTGAAAACATTTAATTACTGAAAGAGAGTTTGGGAGCCACAGAGTGGCCCCGCTACATGGTCGGCGTCCCTAGTCCGGGACACCGCATGACAATGCCCCGTCTCTCGCCCGTTTCACCACAGCCCTTTGAGACTCAAGCGAGGAGCAGTTGAGGAGGGCAGTCTCCCATGCCTCTCTGGAAGGGGTAGGAGAAGGGGGGAGGTGGGGATTTTGAGTACATGCCCAGACCATGTGGAAGATATCACAGGTCTCCCCATCGCCCATCCGTGTTAGGATCGTAATGCTTTAAGATTGCAGGACAGAATAGAGTACCTGTCTGCAGGCGCCTTAAAGTTCGCTCCTCCGTCTTACTCAGCACCATTGCAGGGGCCGGGAAAAGGCGGTGGTTGTCGGTATAATGCGTTATTTCCCTGAATCGCAGCAGCGGCTGGTTGGTTAGTCTCCGAGACAGAAGAGCTGGGATGAGGAGCCCGGTGTGTAAGCGGTCGGGCAGCGGCGTCAGCGGCCTCATTACCTCGTAAGCCCAGGTGGGCAGGAGCCCAAATGATTCTTTTGGCTGTTGGATCAGTGGCAGTCCGTCTTAGAATACAAGCAGCTAAGGAGGAGATCTCCCCTGCCTAGTAATGATCACATGCTTTTCGGGAGTCCGTAATGATGATTCTCGAATTGGCGTGGGCGGCAGCAAGCGCTATCGCTAATTCCTCGGCTCGCATTGAATTCGGGGCTCGAAAAGAGAGTCCATCAACGTGCATTTCCTTGTGAACGACAGCGGCCGTGTAAAATCCCGTGGGCGATAGCCCTGCTACGTCTACATAATATACACCGGGTCGGGAGCCATATTGTCTCTCAAGAGCCCGAGCCCGCGCTTGTCGCCCGTTTACGTGCATGTCGGTGTCCATGTTACGGGGGAGCGGGGAGACGAAGAGGATATGGCGCCACAGTACTGGGATACGCTCCGCCTCCTCTGGAGTGCAGTCGTGTTGGATGTGTAAGCGGTTTAGCAGGCGGCGCCCAGGGGCCGTCTGCATGAGCCGCGTGTATTGGTTCCCGAGGTGGGCCTCCCGCAGCTCCTGGCAGGAGTTTAGCACCCCCAATGCCTTGAGTTTGGCATTAGAGGTAGCCACCGGGAGATCCAGGGCTCTCTTAGTTGCCTTGCGCATGAAGGCGTCTATTCGCGCCTCGTCTTGCTTAGTTGCTTAGTAGTGCGGAGATATGGCACGGCGTAGAGGATCCGGCTAGACACGAAGGCATAGACGAGCCGAAGCGCGTCCCTGCCCCGCAGACCACCCCGCTTGTTGGAAACGCGGCGGATCATGCGCGCTACCTGTTCGCCTACTCTCTTGAGTTTCACAGTGGTGCAGTCCGGTCTGAGTCTGTGGTGAATCAGAAGGCCCAGAATACGGAGCTCCTCCACCTCCTAATAGGACCTCCTGACAGAGAGATGTGAATTGCTGTCCTATCCTTTGGGTTCGCTCTGACATGCAGAAGCTCTGATTTCGCTGGAGCACATTGGAGCCCACAGTCAATAGCAAACGCATCGACTATGGAAGGGGCCTGCTGAAGGCGGGCCTCCATGTCCCCAAGGCTCCCCTCAGTGGTCCAAATTGTAATGTCATCTGCATATAACGCGTGTTGAAATCCTTCCACCCGGGCCAGTTGGCTTGGGAGGCGCATCATAGCTATGTTGAACAGGAGCGGTGATACCACCGCTCCCTGAGGGGTACCCCGTGTTCCCATCATGTAAGGGCCGTATTCCTCGCCCTCAATCCGAAGAAAGGCCTGGCGATTAGTCAAGAAATCTCTTACATACGCGTAGGCCCTAGCCCCACAATTGGTAGAACTCAAGTTGGCCAGGATGCTTCCGTGTTTAACATTGTCGAAAGCCCCTTTCAGATCAAGGGCGAGGATGACTTTGTCATTGTGTTGCATAGTTGTGGGTCGTATTACATCTCTGTGCAGCTGGACAAGGACATCCTGTGCAGACATGTGGGGGCGAAACCCGAACATGGTGACTGCAAAGAAGCCCTTACTCTCCAGGTATGGAGAGAGGCGGACCCCCACCATCGTCTCCATAAGCTTGCCCGCACATGAGGTCAGTGATATGGTCCTCAGGTTGTCCGTATTCATGGCCTTACCTGCTTTAGGAATAAACGTCACAAGTGACGTTTTCCACTCGGGAGGGAGTGGACGCCCGCCCCAGATCTGGTTGATGTATTCTAATAAATGAAGGTAGGCTGAGTCCGGTAGGTTCGCCAACAGGTTCATTGTTATGTGATCCCGTCCCGGAGCCGTACCCCGGCACATTTTTGCTAAGGCTGCGTTAAGGTCTTGCAACTCAAAAGGGGCATCAAGTGTTTCATTAGGCCTGCCAGAGAACATGTACTCAGGCCCAGGCGGGTCCTCCGTACGACAGAGATATCTGTCGCACAGAGTGTCCGCAAGTTGCGCCGTCGTACCTTGATACCCTTGCAGAGCCCGCCGGAGCTGGAACCCCGGTGTAAGCCTTATTCACCAGGATGCACGTAGAGGGGCCCCCCTGAAAGGTGCTGTAGCCTGATAATTTAGCGTCTATGCCGGGCTCCTGCAGGGCAACGAGTGCCGGCATGTCACCTAGGGACTGCAGGTAGAGCTGGAGTTGTGACCGTTTTTTCCAAGATCTGAAACCCCTGCAGTTCCATTGGATGATTTGGAATTTTTCAAGGTTTTTATCATTCCTATTAGATGTGCTAGCCATCTTTTTTTATTTATTGACGGGCGAGCGGACTAGCTCTGGCCGGGAGCCGGCGCAACCCCAGCGAGGGGCCGCACCGACCCAACAGCTGCCGAGCCTGAACCGTGTTCCTTCGCTGCCTGGCGGGAGGCTGTCTTACGTTTGAGGTGAGGGGAATCGCAGCTAGTGGCATTCTTAATTTGGGTGCTGACCCTGGGCTGCACGGCATTAAGGACCGAGTCAGTGACCTGGGCCATAAGGTCGCGAAGTGCTTGCGTTAAAGCTGCCTTGAACATGTCTTGGAAGGACTCGCGGACTGCTGACATGATTTGATTCCGGAGGGCCGCCACTTGCTCCTCCAGTTGCTCGGTTTGGCGCTGCAGTGCCTCTAGGCCGGCGACGCGACCAGCAGATCCAACTACCGTGTCCCCGCTCTGCCGCGAGACGCTAGTGAAGCAAGATGTTACGGACGATCCGTCATCCTCGTCATCTGGCTCAGCTTCTTGCATTCGTTCGGATGACCCGGCCTGTTTGGCCTCTAATTCCTGAATTTTGCGTGCTAGAATTTGGTTCTTGCGCCTGAGCTCCTCTACCTGCTGCTGTAGGGCGGTTTCGGTAGGGGAGGGACGGGTAGGGGAGGGACGGGTAGGGGGCCCGGAGACTGCCCTACTCTAACTGCTCACCTGTTGTTGGACGGGTGCCAAGGGCGGGAAGTCCCTGGCGTTGAGGACCGGGGGCACCGCCTGGGTCGCGGACTTGACAGGTTTCGATGTGCCGGGTTTGGCCTTGATTTCCTGATCGGCTGGCGCTTTCTTGGCCTTGGGCAGAGGAGCCTGCTTCGCCCCGTCTTTGTCTTCGGTTTCGATCCGGATGGGGAGCTCGGTTTGATGGCTTTCCGGAACCGCCCGGCGGAGCCAGGAGCTCCGGTAGGGTGGCCGCCTCCGCAGATGAGGCAGCTCGGAACACAGTCATGTTCTGCCGGGCCGTCAGGAGTAGCATCGGGAACCTGGACTCCGCAGCGTTTGCAGCGTCCCGGCTGCGGTCACGGGCACGCATCGGCCCTATGGCCCACTGTGCCACAGCGGTGGCATGCTGGCACTGTTTTCTTGTACAGGCGAACAGGGAGCCGTTCGTAGCTGTACAACACCGTCCGTGTCACCTTGGTCCCCGCGAAGGTGATCACCGCAACCGGGGTTCCCCCTAGCTTGCACACAGACACCACATTTTGTTCCGCACTGAGTTTTCGCTTAACGCTTTCAGACGTTTCGTCTGGCGAAACAGTCACGACGCCTCGACAGAACGCACCGGAGAGTTTAGGGTGTCCCCGGAACGGTAGCTCGCGTTCCCCTACCGGCGGCACAATATCCCGGAGTAGCTTCTCCGCGGCGTCGACTGATTTCAGTGCACATACAAGGACGTTTTGGTCCCAAACGGGCCACACCGCAAGTCCAGCGTTTGCGTCGTCCCCGAGGATGCTGCGGACTGCAGCGCCGTCTTGTCCAGGACCAAACGTTGCCTTCAGGTCCACCGTGTTTCTTGGTTTCAGCACCACGACGATGTCCTCTTTTTCAATGCGCGGCGTGTTCTGCGGCCCCCACCGGAGTTGCTTGGAGCTCTTCGAGGCTGCGTTCAGCGCACTCCCGCCCTGCGTATGCGCAGAGCTAGCCGGCGCCTGTTGCTGGGTGGCACCAGCACCAGCGTCCCTCGATGCCGCTGCCGCGTTCTTCTTTCCGCGCCAGACGCGGACCATATCTTGTAGGTAGTCGTCCTCGGTTGGTAGAGGATCCTCGCCTTGAGTCGTATCCTCGGATTGATGGGTATCCATTGTTACGATCTGCAAGGACTGCGGGTCGTATCCGGCGTGACGAAAGCTTCAAATGACCGAAAAGTGGCCAAAAATTGGCCCCACCTTGACAAACGTGGTGTAGACGGGTGCCGCTGAGGTTCCTGGAGACGATAATACCAGGCTTGCAGGGGAAAAAGTTGGTGTATCGCAAATGATTGCGATTTGTCACGGCGCCGACGCGGTATGCGACCGCTCCCGTCACCGACCCTAGCTCCCCCCCTTCCTTTTTCCTGCGGTTTGGGGGCATCTTCACAGACGTTTTCTCCTTGATTCTATCCCCAGGAGTCTCCTCTGTCGAAGTCGTCCGCCTCTAATCCGCAGCAAAAAAAAATTTAGAACTCGTGCTTAACAGAGCAACGTGCGTGTCACTGCTCACCCACCGCTGTGTGTGTGTTGTTAGCTCCTAGACGTGCGCCCTTCGCGGACCTTATTTGGGCCAAAGGCAGTTGTTTTGCAGTAGTCGTGTCCTCTGGTCGTGGCTTCCCTGCAGTCCACATAAGACAAATACAAGGTTCATGCTTCATGTACATACATTTGAACTCCGGCGAGCGGCCGCACAGGCCGTTCGTGCAAGTGGCCTTTGTCGCAGAAACGCGCGCGGTCCAATATTGAGCCCAGTGGCGCTGGATCGTTAGGAAAATATGCGCTGAAAAAGGCTGACAGTCATACATTGCTCCCCTACACGCATTTAGCAATAGATTCAAATCGGTAGCACGAGCTTGAAATCCGCTCTCACCGCAGCTCTTTATGCGGGCCCATGTTGCGACGGCAAAGGAGTTAAAAGCCCACAAGCTGAAGAGAAGTTCCATGGTTTTGAAGCCTTAGGTGGAAATATAAAATACCAGGAAAGACGAACTCGTACTACCAGACCTGGTGAAACTAGCATTTTCGGCATGACTTCCACGCCACGAGGAGGAGGTCAGGTCCAGTGAGCTGAAAGTTTCAACGATAAAAAGTGTCATCAACGAGTCCAAACCGGCTAGGTGAATAGTCGGTTGGGGCGACCGTTAGGCGACATATGTTGGATAGAAGCCTAGGCTCTTGGCGTCGTTCTTCACCAGTAGCGGTGAAAAAAGAGAGGGAGAACAGGGCAATAACGCATGTACTCTCAGTAACGTCTGCGGATCAACACGGTAACGAGGGAGGCAGTCAGCATCGGTTGTAGCCACTCAGACAGTAGACCCCGATGTAGTCGCATTTTTGTAGTCGTGACGCCCATCGACAGACGCGACCATAGTATCCGTCAGAGGAGAGAGCCAACAGAGTGCATGATTATCGGTCACTCCCGCCGTAGAGGTAAGGTCTAGGTTTCGCAATAGCCAACACGAGGGCCAAACACTCTCATTCGGTGATCGAGCAATTCTTCTCAGATTGGGACAAGAGGTGGCTGGTATAGGCATTCACATGATCGGTTCCTGATTGACGCTCCGGAAGGACTGCACCAGTGTTTTGGCCACTGGCGTCAGCACGAACTTCAGTAGGGTCTCTAACATCAAATTGTGCCAAGACTGGTGCGGTGACAAGTTTTGTGACAAGCTTTTAGGGACCAGAAGAAAATGACGTCCAAGCAAAGGCACAAAATGTGTGGACGGCATTGCTTGCGTGGCCCACTGCCTAGTGCTTGACTGCTTTGATCTTTTCCGGATAAGGGCGAACACCCCCGGTGAGGACAACATGGTCTCGTATATTGATGTGACGATGAACGAAACGGCATTTGGAAGAATTAAGCTGCAGTCCCGCATGACGGAAGAGCAAAAGAATTGTAGAAACCTCTGCAATGTTCAAAGAAAGTAGAAAACGTGGCTGAATTGACAGTGGCATCGTCTAAAGAGCACAGTCATGCCGAGAATTTAAAACTTTGCAACATTGGAATGTAGCTGGGGTGTCGCACAAGACGAAAGGCATGACTTTAAATTGGTATAGCTCATCTGGAGTGACCAACAAAGTCTTCTCGCGATCCTGGTCATACACAGCAGTTTGCCAATAGCGGGATCGTGGTTCGGCGGATGAAAAAAACTTGGCCCCATAGAGACAATCCAAGGCTTTTAAAGGTTCGAGGAAGTGGGTATACATCCTTTTTAGTGCTCTTATTTTGACGGCGGTACTAAACGCAGGAGCGTCGCGAACCGTCTTTTGCCTTGACCTGGAGGACTGGCGAAGCACAGGGGCTGTGAGAGGGCTCAGTCATATTATTATCAAGCATTTTTGTAACCCTCCACACTGATAACCTATTCTTCAGCATGGGACACGCGGTATGGCCGGCGGCGGGCGCGAGGGGCATCGACAATGTCGATTTCGGTGCGTCACAGCGAGACCTTGGCCCAGGGTGTTGTTCAGGTCAAAGATGGCATAGAAAGACTGGATAAGAACACGAAGCTGACTAGATTGGGCGCGCACAAATCGCAGGCCGTCATCGTTTTGATTGCATCGGGAGGAAGACTGCGAGCTTGATCAGGTTCTTCAGCAGTTCGAGTATGGTCAGCGCTAAGTGGAGCCAAGTGACAGCAACAAAAAAGCCAGAGCGTTGCCGTGAAAATGCCGCCTGGGAGCAGTTGCCGCGAGTAGCTGAAGTAAGGAAACGGCAGTAAGACAGTACTCCCCTTGACCGCAGTGATGGTAAGGGGTGGGACAGCGTAGCGGGTCAGCAGAGATTGACAGTAAGCACAATTAAGTAGTCGCCATCTGGGTTGGATGGATGGAAACAACTTTATTACACACACAAAAAAAAACCTTCCAGGGTGGTCCCCTACTGGTCCAGGAGTCCATGGGCTTGTGCTTCACGTAAAGCCCGATCCACTAGCCATTTCTGGCCGGCGGGCTGAGCGGTCCGTAAAGCAGCCTCCCAGGAAGAATGAGTGGGACTGGGGATGGGGGGTACTGCCTTTGGGGAAGGACATTCCCAAAGGTAGTGGAAAAGTGTGGATTTGGGAACGCCACAGGTGTTACAATCAAGAGGAAAGGTGGGGTGAAAGCATGAGAGACGGTGGGGTGAAATAAAGCAGCCTCTCTGTAACTGCCGCCATGTGGCGCTGGATAAGGGCGACAAGGTACTGTGGGGTGGTGGCAGTGTCATGCGGCTGAATTTGTAAAATGTGGTGATTTGATGATATGTAGAGAGGACTGATGGGGCTTCTTGCGCAGGGTTGGGTTCCTGATCCTCCGGGGTCCGGGAGGAGAGTTCTCGGGCCAGCGCATGAACGCGCTCATTACCGGTGATCGAGGCATGCCCAGGGACCCACGAGCCGCCATCGGGGATAGATGACATGGGATGGAGGGCAATGAAGATGTGACTTGTGATGGAAAAGAAACTTGGGTGGGAGAACACAATCGCGGCGAAGAAGGCAAGGGGTCAGGGTCGATGAGTGGGAGGTTGTGGTGCATAACGCCTTGCAACTGTTTAAAATTTTCAGGGTTGCAGCGGAGCACCAGAGCAAGATGACCAGCGTGGCAGGCTTCTAGTTCCGAACAGCCCGTGCCGGGCGTGCGCTCCGAGCACGCGCTGTCCATCTTTATTTTCCTCTATCGTGGGCTGGTAACGCATATCTCAGCGCCTGCGCTTTATAGCGTCGCCGGGCGCTATAGGGCCCCCCGCCTAGAGGGGACAGCGATATGTACGCGCCGACGGGGCAGAGATGGAGTAGCCACGGTGGCAAGGAGGTCTGCAGCTGGGCCGGCAACATCTGAGGGGAGGTCCTCGGGACGTGTCTCTAGGCACGCGGGTTTGAGTCGACGGAGAGAGATGACCTCTTCACGACCATCGAGGGTCACCACTTGTACAGGTCGCTGTGGAGGTCGCCCAGGAGGCGACCGCGGCCACGTTTATCTGAGGGCTGCCTGAGAAGAGGTAGCGGCAGAGCAGCGGCGGCAGCGTCCGGCCGAGGCCGAAGTCCAGAGCGTTCTCTGCGCGAGCCAGCGTTCTCCTACCGCGTGTCCACCGCTTCGTCTTCTTCCGCGTGCCGATACAGTGGCGCTACACAACCATTTGACAAGAGCTGAATGTCTAATAGAAAATAGAGACCTAGAATTAGCTCTTGAGCACACGGGTTTAAAAGAGTGAACTGCGTTGGCAGAACACGGCTGGCAACACTAACGCGTTCGGTGCAGATTCCGTCAACAGCAACCGATCCACCATCTGCGACACGCACTCGAAGCGGAGCAGGGGTGCGCGCATTACGGAGGCGACAGCGAAGGTCTGCACTCATTACGGATACACGGGTTCGACTGTTCGTGAGCGCACGAGCGGGAACGTCATCGACGGAAATGTCTAGTCGGGAAGTCTGTAGAGGTTTTGTGCGCTGGGTCATGAATGCAGCGTCTCTTCCGGGAGCTGTATAAACTAGTTTTCGAAATGAGAACGGACGGAAGGATCAGCAGCCGAGAGAGGAGGTGGCTGCGGCAATCCAGAACGACGAGCTAGAGGAGAACGGGAAAGGGAAAAATCGACGAGGTGAGTAACTAGCGGAGTCAGATTGGACGGGATGCGAGCGGGGCAAGGCCTAGAGGCGTGTCAAGACGGTAGCAGTAGTAAAGGAGTTGGAGGAGTCATGTGATGCGGCAATGTCGGCAAATGTGGCCGACGCTAGAGAACTTGAAGCAGATGGCTCGTTCATCAGGCGTCCGCCACTCGGCTTGATTTCGGTAGCGCGGTAAAGAATACAGAGTGCGCGGACCAAAAACGTTGGAGCCAGGAGGCCGGATGCTTGGGTTCGCAACTGAGTGTACAGGCGGAGAAAGGTCCACGTTAGCAAGTTCGTCGTGCAGACAGCCTAAATAAGCGATACAGAGGGCATGTTGTGGTCGGAGACGCTGGGTCGGGTCCACCGTGGTCGGGGCGGTACAGGTGTAAAACCTTGAAGCTCACGCCGAACGATCAGTGCGACGGTGTCGGCGGCGTGAGGGGTTTTACCGGGAGGCGCACTAGAGGGTAGGTGCGGCTGCTAAGTAGATGTCGCTGCAATGTATGAAAACCTAGAAATTGCTTGAATGTGCGCCGGCTCCTCACCTTCTCAAAGCGACCGCACTCCTCAGTGAGGGTGTTCACAGTTTCGCAGCCCTTGTAGACGAGCAATCGCGTCGTCTGCAATTCCTTTCATTATGTCGGCTACTTTTTCGTAATCTGACATGGCGACATCGACTGTATGGCGAAGTGCCAACACATCTTGAATGTATGCGACGTAGCCTTCTGTGGAATACTGAGCTCATGACTGAAGTTTTTTTCGTGCGAGCTTGAAGTCATCCGATTGTCCGAACAGAGCACGGAGCATTTTTGCGAAAACGTTCCAACTCGTTTGGTCTGCGAACTCGTCCCAACTCGTTAAGTCGTTAGTTCAAACAAAACTGACGTTCGCCAGCATCTCAGTGGGTTCTCATGCGTTCTTACATGGCTATTCACTTCTCGACGTTGTCACCCAGCCAGGCGCCTAAATTGGTGCCATGGTCACGTGGGTGCACCATCACCATGAAAGTAGGGGTGCTGGCGCTCGGCTGCTCGACGGGTTGAGTCATTGTGGCCGGCATGGTGTGTCGACGGCTGCGAAGCTCTGTGGTGCAATGGGCGTGGGCTCCGTGAGCAACAGTGCCACGGTGCGGACGATGGGATCACCTCGACTGAGATGTTAAGGGGCAGGAGGCGCACACATCACGTAAAACGACACAAGCACAAGGCACAGCAGAAACATAAGAAACAGGCCGCCGCGATGGATTTGGCCAGCAAGCACGCCCCAAACACACAAAACTTCGCCCACCTCGTCACATTTCGATGGGTTCGTAGCAGTATTATACGCTTAACATCTCAAGACAGTGATATAAATTTTATTTCATTACATGGGGCGCTATGCCGGAAGGCCCGAGTTTGGCGCTCGCCCGAGTTTCATCCGAGTTTGCGATGACGGCAGTCAGTGAACGAAGATAGCGCGGAACGTGCGCAGGCAGCGGACGATAAAATGTAGAGATAAAGCCACGTAAAGGCGATACAAGCGCACCCTGCGCGCCTGTTTCACACTTCAAACACAATACACTGCGCAATACCAGGCCGCAGCGCTACCTGAAGTTATCAGCGCCATATCAGCAATCGCGAAATAGTGACTTCTCTGCTATCTATCTGCACACTAGCCGCCAGCTGTTTGACACGCCTTTTCGGGCGTGTCAAAGGCGTGTCTTCTCTTTCAGGCTCTATCTGTCTCTCCATTTCCGAAGACGAACAGTGTGCACTAGGTGCACTCTTGTATCAACCCTTTCTCTTCTCTTGAATACGTTAAAAGGCAACAGATAATATTATGAACATTTTGTTCATTTCCAAATGTATTTTAAAATCTGAATCCAATGAAGCGTTGTTGAAAAGCATAGCTTTAGGAAATTAACAAAGATTTGACACTTTCTGCCGCTAGAGGCGATAGTGAGGCCATTGCTAGCAGCGTGGCTTGCATACGAACTAGAGCGGCAGCCCACCGTGTCGAAAACGAGAGAGCTCCTGCGCTGACACGCCGCCGGTAGCGCTGCCTTCGACTGGAAAGACTGGGCAACTACTACACGCTGAATCTGTCTTATTTTTCGGCCATTGCGATAATATATTTTATTGTGTCGTATATCAAAATATAACAGTCATGCATCTTCTGGCTTGCATTGTAAACAAAAGCAAAAAACTGAACTTCACTGCACCCCCGCGTCACTGCTGCTCTCTGCAGTGACCTCAGGTGGAGCTCTCCGCTGCTACGGCCGCTGCCGCACCCCGCTATGGCCAACCATTGCTTTTAGTACGCTCTTGGCGAATCTCAGCGGTAGAAATTGGCCGTGCGAGCGGATGTGATGCGGTGTGAGAAAAAAAAATGCTGTTTGGCTCTATTCAATGATTCATTACGTATGCCTGTTGTGTGTGACGCCTCTTTAGTGCACTGCGGATGCGAAGAGCGTGCTACCCAGCGACACAACTCATCCCATGTCATCAGGCGCTGACTAAAAGCTGTGAAGGGGGTGGCGCGCGTATCTGCGTAGTATCAAGCTTTTGCGGACTTATTTGGCATGGAGGTAAAAAAACTAGGAGGGAGTGCGCTCAGCCTCTGCATGCCATCCTCCTCTGACGCCGCTGCCGAGGGCCCTTTTGCGCACTGACTCATGGGAAATAGGCCCTCCTCCACAGTTACCAGACTGCCAGCCAGCGGTGCTTTTTAGTGAACGTCCGTGCTCCGAAGTAGCGCAGCGCAGCGCTTTGGCGGAATGCGTACCGAGCTCGAGGTTGTCTGCAGGCTCCGCGTCTCTGTTGATTACACTCTTGAGTTTTTGGGTGCACTGTAGAAAACTGCGGGTAAACTTTTCATCAAAGGGTGCGGCCGCGACCTCGTCACTGTTCAACTGTGGTTCATAAAGAGAATGGAGAGGAATTCCTTTCGTCGTTATACACGCATACGGAGCGTTTATTTCAGCGCATGCTATGAGCGGAGAACTCGAGAGTAGGCGAAGAAACGAGCCTCTAAAAAAGGGCGCAGCGGCTTCCAGAGCGCTCACGGCGGACGGACGTGTTGAACGAGCGCTCCGGCGCGCTGCGCAAGATTCTATTTCTCGGGCAGGCGGACTTCGGCCCGCCCATGGGCCCTCCGTTCTCCGCTATTCTCAAGGCACAAGTCGTGCCAAATACGCGCGCGCACATAGGCGGTTCCGACGTGAAATTCAGCAGTGAAGTATTTCTCTCTCTCGCTGTCGAGAGAGAGTGCCGGCGGCTTTACGTCTGCCCCTGCGCGGGGTCTCCCGGCCACTGCGCACAATCACTTACAAAAAGAAGTAAACTGTATGTATACATAGCCGCGCGCTCGTAGCGTCCTGTCTCGGACTAATCGCGCGCGCGGCATACTGCACTAGCGGCCGGGGTGGGGCGCCCGGCCGCGTATACCATCGGAGGTAGCACCCACGGAGCGTTCGTGTCACGCGTGCACTACCTGGCGAAGAGCGAGCGGGAAGTCAAGCCCGCCTGTTCGATGAACGCACAGAGGCTCACCACTGATCTGTCACGGGTATAGAGGCTAGAATATCACGGGTGCGCGCAGTGCCGCGCGGCCACAGGAGCGCTTCGAGACTGTCCGGGATGATTCCCAGCGCCCTGCAGGCCGCGAGAATCTCGCGACGCGGCACTGCAGAAGCGGCACAGCGAAGGAGCATGTGCTCCAAGTGTCTCCACTGCGCCGCAGTCAGCGCACGCGTCGCTCGGGGATGGTGGCCTCTGCGGCGAGCGAGCAGTTTGCGCTCACCACGGAGCCGTCAGTGAACGCCAGCAGATGGTCGCCTAGTTGCTCGTACAGCGAGAGAGCGAAACCGAAACCGAAATCCAGCTAAGAGCTACCACTGCCTTGTCACGTGAGGGCCTATTTCCCATGATGCTTTCCATTATATTTTTTATGACTAGGCTTCAAGATTGTGACGTCATGGTCCCTCCTAGTTTTTCTTCCTCCATGTTATTTGGTCACTAAAGTCGATCGCCGTTGTATACCGCAGGGACATCGCATTAATATCATTCGGGCAGGTGAGGGATCCTGTTTTTAATAATGGAATCGGACTTATAACAGAGAAAGGTGTTACGGTTGTGAAGTACGCAGTGCTTGCGCGCTGGAAATTACAAACACTTTATTGCACTGGGTCTGGAGCAGCGATCGTTCGTCGATCCCAGATGTGTTTGCCACATTGATGCTGAGCTTTATTACCGATGAAAGGACGGCCAAGCCAAACACCTGTGATGCGATGTTGTTGGAGTAGGACGTGCTCCAAGCACCGGTTCGTCGTCGTGCTCCGTTTTTGACGCCTTGCAAGCAGGTGTGACGCGCCTTCAGCGTTGTGCTGTGTCTTACGTAGTTGCAACAGGCTATAGTGTTGTGCAATCTTGGTATGCGAGCGAAGAAATCGGCGGCTTTCGCCACGTTGCGTGTCCTTCCCAGAGGTGCTTAGATTTATCAGCGATGACGTCCGTTTTGACTGTTATATTTCGATGGTCAACATCGTCGATGTCTGTCAGTAATCAGCAAAGCCGCGCAGCATACCTGTAGCCGGCAGGGATGTTGGGAGTGGCCCACCCATAGCGCGTACGCCTATAATTTATGTACGGCACGCCGGGGGCGTGACCAATGGTTTTGATTGACAGGTGAACTCGGAGCTAAACTCGTGAACGGTGAAGTGCCCCGAATTCATCTCGGGACTGTCATGGCGGCAGCAGCAGCAGCCTGGGTAATCGCTTCCTCTGACGGCAAATGTCAGTACGGCCGGCTGGACCTGTTTACTTCCTTGGCCGACGACGAATTCCAGTGACATTTTCGCCTCTCCAAAAAATCGGTACGATGGTTGTGTAAATAGTTAGGCGACGACCCACGCCTGCGGAGAGTGCGTACCGGGCTTCATTCGCTTTCGGTCGAAGAGCAAGTCCTCTGCGCCCTCCGGTTCTTCGCGACCGGGAGCTTCCAGGGGAGCGTCGGTGCAGACCGCTTTATTGGACGCCAATAAAGCACTGTGAGCCGCTCTGTGAGGGACGTCTCCGACGCGCTTATCGACGCGGCTGTGCAGAAGCGGTGGCTCGCTTTGCCCACGACTGCGGCCGAGCGTGCGTATGTTGAGGAGCGTTTCCTTCTGCGCGGCGGCATCACAGACGTC
The DNA here is from genome assembly GCF_055824585.1 of Amblyomma mixtum. Lineage (NCBI taxonomy): Eukaryota > Metazoa > Arthropoda > Arachnida > Ixodida > Ixodidae > Amblyomma > Amblyomma mixtum. The sequence continues at coordinate 115,090,871 of NC_143013.1, forward strand.
GCATGGGATGCGTCCACGGGACCTACATTGGCGTAAAGGCCCCTTCGAAGTCCAGCCCTGACATGGTGAAGGCCAACTATTTCACGAGGAAGGCACATTATGCATTGAACATTGCAATCAGTGAAAAATAATTGTTCTCGCCAAGCCCTTTGGGCTACTCTACAGCACAGTGCCAAAGTCGGTCCCAGACTCTTTTGGCGAAGACTGGATCCGCCGCTCACCGGTTCCACAGAACAATTCATAACATGCCAGGTACCTTAAGAAAGGCCCACAAAAAAAAAATAAAAGATGCCCAGGCTCAGCTTGGTTAAGCCAAGAATGCGTTGCATATTGCGCGGTCTTTTTTTTTTTTTTTGAGGGCGAGGTATTGCTTGGCGGCACTCGATTTTCTCGGCAAGACGTCACGCGCCGGCGCAGCGCCCCTAGCGGGAGGAGCGGGAGTCAGGTGGTGGCTGCGGCCGCGCGCGACCGCGCGAGTTGGGGCCCAGCTTTTCCTCCGGCTGTCGTGACGTCACGTCACGTGGTTGCGCTCAAGGTCAATGGTGGCTGCCCGGCCGCGCCCAAGGGCTGAACTGAGTGATTGCAATATGCAACGCATAAAAGTGGGCTCCTCGGCAACGGCGAAATCGAAAGTTGCAGATGGCCACTTGTTAATCGGGCCACTGCAGAGCACTCATCACTGTGCTAATTAATTAAATCCGACGAATGAATGTCATCTTTCGCACAAACCTCTCACTTGCATCTAAAAAGTATAGTCACAATGCTGCAGAATCGGGAAGATAACCGCCACTGCTGACCAAAAGCCGGTGCGATCTCATTGACAACGAATTTCGGACAGCTCACATTAACGCGGTATGCATGTAATGAGCAGATGCATGCAGTTCATTTCAGAACACGGCATAATATTCAAGCGATTCTGAAAAAAACGAGTTTTCTCATTCAACTATCGCGAAATTCAACTTGCGATGAAAAAAAATGTGCGAAAAAAAAGTTCCACCATGCGGGATTTGAACCCACGCGCTCCCATTGCCTGTCGACTCTCCGGAGCGACGCGTTAGACCACACGGCCACAGAACAGCGCGGAGTGATACACCTCTCTTTATTTTATTTTGCGGACTACTTCCGTAGCTTTCACAGCGTTGCACGTGTGCTTTGTCGCCATTGGCAGTCAGCTCATGACAGGACCGTTGCGTTGGTGGCGTTCCCTCGCGGTACAAAGCAAAATTTAATAATGCATAAATCACTCCAAAGCGCTTTAAATCCAAATCCTGCACACTATAAAATGCTTATAAAGGTGTATTAAGTGCATTATAAAATTCAGCAAACCTCGATTGTCTAACTGCACACGCAGTGCACTTGGTGGAGCGACAGACAAATGAAAAGTGCACCGGCGGTTGGCTCACGTGACCCGTTCTTTGTAGACCGCCCAAGAAGCCGATGAGGTGGCGCCGATGTGATGATAAAGCACGGAATATATCCAGATAACCCAATGAAGTTTGAGGCGTGACGAGGGTGGGATTTTGTCCTGCTACCATTAGTTCACTCATCTGAGGGCGTCGCCAGAGCTCGGGAAGATTCCGAGTTTCAGCAAACTCGGGCCTTCCAGCATAGCGCCCATGAACAGTTGTTCTTCAAGAGTGGTGTCATATCTCAAACCGGGGGTACTGGACGCAGAATCGAAATGTGTCGTCTTTCTTTTGCACTGGAACAACCGGTGCTGCCCATTAGCTTGTTGGTGGCTGTATGACACCGCCGCGAAGCATCTGTTAAATTGAACCCCGGATGGCTTCGGGTTATCGCGGCTATACATGGTACGGGCTTTACCGGAGGTGTCGGGCGTGTTCGTCACTTGCAACGCGGTGCTTGGCAATTGGTATTTGTCAGACCTTCAGCCACGAAAACATACACTTACTGAAACTTCTAAGAAGGTTGCGTATTTGGAATTGTCTGTTCCGGGAAGCCGGGGCTGATGTCGAAAGTGGGTGAGTTCTCTTGGATGTGCGAAACTTCAGGATTTCGTCCGAGAGGGCAAATGCGTCTCTAACATCGGGGTCTTCGTGTAAGAAATCAATAATCGTGTTCACGTGTCTATATTCTTCGCTCAAGTTCTAGGCGAGAACTTCGGCTTGCCCATTCCAGCCTGTCCATGCCTATGGCCATGCTTAGTCATCGATCTAGAAATAACTCCGTCCTCCCTTTCACGGTGGCTTTAATGTTACCGGCTTGCGGGGCACCTATGGTGAACATGGCTCATTAGCGGCGAACTCACTAGTACGTCCAGATCACTCAGTTCAACATGCATGTTGCTCGAGGGTTGTCATCGTAGGGATAATTTCGTCCGTCGAAAGCCTGATGAGCTTGCTTCCAAGGTCGATAATCTCCTAATGCCCATTAAGGAAGTCTATGCTCGGTACGCAATCGCTGGAACGTTGCTGTAGCACTACGAAGGTCGCTGGATAGGTGTGTCCTCTTACAGTCACTCAGCGGTGCATGGCCCCAAATGCGTAACAACGTCACATGCTGCGGAGGGGATTTGTGCGCCATCGCAAGAGGTGGTGACTTTCATCAGGTGCGCGGCGAATGCTTCCTTCATCTCCGAATAATCGGCTCCTGTACAGTCCATAAAAGTTAATTTCCCGCTTTGATAGCTATTTCCACGTCGGATGTGTTAGCTACTTAGTTGCACGTGGTCCACGACGTCGAGGGACGGCTGCGTTGTGTATGTCAATCGTGTGTAGGGCTTGTCATCGGGGCTTCTATTGGTGGCGGTGCCATTCTCATATCGGGTCGCATTGTGGTCGAGATTGTCGTTGTATGTGGCTTTAGCATATTACGGGTGGCCCTGAAGATCCTCCAGCGAGGACCTTCGGAGCTGTCCCTGTCGCTCGTGAGCAATTTTACCACCAATGTTTGCTCTCTTTGTTCTCCTGCAGGGATTGAGAGACCATCCTCGAACGATCATTGCGTAGCAGCGACGTGTTGATTGAAATCACGCATATCGCTGTGATGGGGACCTCGATGGGCGGCTATGCAGGCAGTTGAGCTGTCTCGCATTATCACTACTCGGTTTGTGGTCGCGGTGCGTCGTAGCCGAAACCTTGGAGGTCCATTCTGTACGGGCTGTGCCGGACAAAGTAGCCGGGTTCACTACTGGGGAAGATTAAAGGGCAGAGTTGATAAGGGCTCCACCAGTGGTCTGATTTCGCAGCAGGGCTTGCCTAATACCTAGCGGACGAGCGGGTGACTGCGATTGTTCGGGTGATACATACGGCTCCAGGCAAGGTATGGCGGTTCGCCTTTGGCTGTTTACGACGGCGTTTTAAGTCACTGCCTGTGATTGTGTGGCCATGGGTGTCGCTTGAGGGATGCCTATGACTGATGAACCTCTTCACGGATGGCGTCCGTCAGCGACACTGCCTTATACAGCACTAGTGATGGCAGGTGTTAGCGCAGTTCTTCGCAAACGACCTCACCCGTAATCTCCCGCATATTCTCGCTACTTGTAAGCATTGTTTGCGCATGGACTGCAGAGACTTTGGCTGAGTGGTTGTATTGGCGAGCTCGGGCGTCGAGAGTATTTTTTTCTTGTGGTAGATGCTTCTTGAAAGAATTCGTCAATAGCTTTGGCAGGGCTGCCAGTAAGGCCAACAAGCGGATATTTCTTGACGCCTCGCATCAATAACCTTACTTTTAAATCCTCCGTCATATCAGAGTCCATGCGACGAAAGATGCGTTCCATTTCCTCGCCGTACTCTGCGACGGACTCATTTGGCTCTTGGGTGCGTTACTCCAACAGTAGCAGCGCCCTCTACTTGCGTACTACACTCCTGAAAGTATTAGATCCCTCTTGAATGCGTCCCACGCAGCCAAGAAAAATTACGAGGAACTTTAGCGGCTAAAGTGGTGAAAGGCGAAAGCCTGAGTGCTGCATTCTGCTACGCGATTGTTCACTTTACATTCTGGTGGTGCATAAATTAACTGCCAATTAATGACGCTTAATCTTTGCCTTTAGCAGTGGTACGCGACAGCGTGTTGTAGCGCTGCCAGGCATTTAACGGAACGCCACCACCCGTTCGGCGCGATGCGTTGCCTACGCCTAAGGTTCTACGCCTTGCTCGTCCGTAAATTGCTTTTTGAGGAAAGGAAATGTCTCTCATATCTCCGTGGACACCTAAACCTCGCCGTAACGGGAAGGGAGGAAGATGGGAGTGAACGAAGACACCGTATTAAGGCGAAAGCCTTTAATGTCTCATCGTTGTAAGCAGCAGTTGTCGACAGAGAATGTCACGCTTTTCAGTTGGTCGAAACGGTCGTGACGTCACAGTGCGCCAATTTCAAACGGGGCCAATCGTACTCTGGCTAGTAACCATGCAACCAATTGAAGGGACCATATAGTGATGCTCCAAGTAAGTGGGACTGAGCTTAGTTAATTGCTTAATTACCCAATTAGCCTAATTAACTGATTTAGTCAGGCCATATAAATAAATAAAACCTAGTAAGAAATTGGTCGAGCTCGGGAATCGAACCCCGGTCTTCGGAGTGTGAGACGAGCATGCTATCCACTCCGCCATGCCAGCTCGATGGTTTGGAATGAACAAAGGCACGTCTAGTGAATGCGGTGTCTTCGCTCACTGCCATCCTCCTCCCTTCCCTTCCGGCGAGGTTTAGGTGTCCACCGAGATATAAGAGAGAAATACATTTCCGTTCCTCAAAAACCAATTTACCGACGAGCGAGGCGTAGAACCGAATGGGCGATGGCGTTCTATGGACTCCCTGGCAGCGTTGCAAGACGCTCTCGCGTTCCACTCTTAGAGGCGAAGCTTAACATCTTAACCACACATCAGTGACCACACTTTAGGTCAAAAAAGTGCACCCCCCCCCCCCTGAATTTTGACGGGTGTCCACCGAGATATGTGAGACAGTTACTGCGTAATTTTCTTTCCTCAAATACAATTTTCATTTTCTTCATTACGGGCCATCTTCGTCTTTCTTCTTTCACTCCCACTTCCTCCGTTCCTCTACGGTGCGGTTCAGGTGTCCACTGAGATGACAGAGATTTACTGCGCCATTTCCTTTCCTCAAAAACCGTCGCGTTGAAACGGCAAGGCATCGCGCCGAACGGGTGGTGGCGTTCCGTGGACTCCCTGGCAGCGCTACAACACGCTGTCGCGTTCCACTCCTAAAGGCGAAGCTTAAGCTTAAGCTTAATTATCAGTTAATTAGTATTCAGGCATTAATCAGTAATTAACCATTCATCAGTGATTTGTCATCACTTAGTAATTAGTACTCAATTACATGTTACACGACCAGTGCCACAGAAGCACTGAAAGTGGTGAGGAAAACGCTTTCGCCTCTACGCACTTTAGACAGTCAAAGTGCCCCCTGAATTTTTCACTAGACGCGCCTTTGTTCATTCTAAACCATCGACCTGGGGCGCTATGCCGGAAGGCCCGAGTTTGGCGCTCGCCCGAGTTTTATCCGAGTTTGCGATGACGGCAGTCAGTGAACGAAGATAGAGCGGAACGTGCGCAGGCAGCGGACAATAAAATGTAGAGATAAAGCCACGTAAAGGCGATACAAGCGCACCCTGCGCGCCTGTTTCACACTTCAAACACAATACACTACACAATACCAGGCCGCAGCGCTACCTGAAGTTATCAGCGCCATGTCAGCAATCGCGAAATCGTGACTTCTCTGCTATCTATCTGCACACTCGCCGCTAGCTGTTTGACACGCCTTTTCAGGCGCGTCAAGGGCGTGTCTTCTCTTTCAGGCTCTATCTGTCTCTCCATTTCCGAAGACCAACAGTGCGCACTAGGTGCACTCTTGTATCAACCTTTTCTCTTCTCTCGAATACGTGAAAAGGCAACAGATAATATTATGAACATTTTGTTCATTTCCAAATTTATTTTAAAATCTGAATCCAATAAAACGTTGTTGAAAAGCATAGCTTTAGGAAATTAACAAAGATTTGACACTTTCTGCCGCTAGTGGCGATAGTGAGGCCATTGCTTGCAACGTGGCTTCCATACGAACTAGAGCGGCAGCCCAGCGTGCCGAAAACGAGAGCTCCTGCGCTGACACGCCGCCGGTAGCGCTGCCTTCGACTGGAAAGACTGGGCAACTATTACACGCTGAATATGTCTTATTTTTCGGTCATTGCCATAATATATTTTATTGTGTCGTATATCAAAATATAACAGTCAAGCATCTTCTCGCTTGCATAATACACAACAGCAAAAAACTGAACTGCACTGCACCCCCCCGTGTCACTGCTGCTCTCTGCAGTGACCTCAGGTGGAGTTCTCCGCTGCTACGGCCGCTGCCACACCCCGCTATGGCCAACCATTGCTTTTAGTACGCTCTTGGCGAATCTCGGCGGTAGAAATTGGCAAAATTGGCCGTGCGAGCGGCTGTGATGCACTGTGAGAAAAAAATTGCTGTTTGGCTGTATTCAATGATTCATTACGTATGCCTGTTGTGTGTGACGCCTCTTTAGTGCACTGCGGATGCGAAGAGCGTGCTACCCAGCGACACAACTCATCCTATGTCATCAGACGCTGACTAAAAGCTGTGAAGGTGGTGGCGCGCGTATCTGCGTAGTATTTGTTTACGTCGCGCACTTCAAGGTTTTGCGGACTGGTTTTGTCACTAACGTCGATCGCCGTTGTATACCGCAGTCACATCGCAATAATATCGTTCGGGCAGATGAGGGATCCTGTTTGTAATAATGGAATCGGACTTATAACAGAGAAAGGTGTTACGGTTGTGAAGTACGCAGTGCTTGCGTGTTGGAAATTACAAGCTCTTTATTGCACTGGGTCTAGAGCAGCGACCGTTTGTCGATCTCGGATGTGTTTGACACATTGATGCTGAGGTTTATCACCGATGAAAGCACGGCCAAGCAAAACACCTGCGATGCCATGTTGTTGGAGTAGGACGTGCTCCAAGCACCGTTTCGCCGTCGTGGTCCGTGTTTGACGCCTTGCAAGCAGGTGTGACGCGCCGTCAGTGTTGTGCTGTGTCTTACGTGGTTGCAACAGGCGATCGTGTTGTGTAATCTTGGTATGCGAGCGAAGAAATCGGCGGCTGTCGCCATGTTGCGTGTCCTTCGCAGAGGTGCTTAGATTAATCAGCGATGACATCCGTTTTGCCTGTTATATTTCGATGGTCAGCATCGTCGATGTCTGTCAGCAATCAGCACAGCCGCGCAGCATACCTGTAGCCGGCAGGGATGTTGGGAGTGGCCCACCCATAGCGCGTACGCCTATAATTTATGTACGGCACGCGGGGGGTGTGAACAATGGTTTTGATTGACAGGTGAACTCGGAGCTAAACTCGTGAACGGTGAAGTGCCCCGAATTCATCTCGGGACTGTCATGGCGGCGGCAGCAGCAGCCTGGGTCATCCTTCCTCTGACGGCAAATGTCAGTACGGCCGGCTGGAGGTGTTTACTGCCATGGCCGACGAAGAATTCCAGCGACATTTTCGCCTCTCCAAAACATCAGTACGATGGTTGTGTAAAAAGTTAGGCGACGACCCACGCCTGCGGAGAGTGCGTACCGGGCCTCATTCGCTTTCGGTCGAAGAGCAAGTCCTCTGCGCCCTCCGGTTGTTCGCGACCGGCAGCTTCCAGGGGAGCGTCGGCGCAGACCGCTTTTATTGGACGCCACCAAAGCACTGTGAGCCGCTGTGTGAGGGACGTCTCCGACGCGCTTATCGACGCGGCTGTGCAGAAGCGGTGGCTCGCTTTCCCCACGACTGCGGCCGAGCGTGCGTATGTTAAGGAGCGTTTCCTTCTGCGCGGCGGCATCACAGACGTCGTGGGATGCGTCGACGGGACCTACATTGGCGTAAAGGCTCCTTCAAAGTCCAGCCCTGACGTGGCGAAGGCGAACTATTTCACGAGGTAGGCACATTATGTATTGAACACAATGGTTGCAAGAATGCTCTGTTTTTGCTTTCATGCATGTCACGGTTAATGGAATGTTCTCCCATTTATTAGTGATAGTGGTCCGTGAACTGTGCAGTGTCAGTGGATGTTAAGGAACCTCATATGGTTGAAGTTATTGGCAGCCCTTCACCATGGCATGTCTCATCGCTTGAGTTACTTTGGGGCATTAAACCTGAAAAACCGCTTCCGTTCATCAGTAACTGAGCAGCTTTACACACAGTGTAGATAATTTTTTGTTTTACCTCATGTTTGCGCACGTAATAGGTGCATGGATTTTTCCAGCTATTTCATGCATGCATTTTAATGGGTTTTTAAACAGGAGCATTTGTGTCACTTGGCAGATTGCATTCTTATGCAATATTCATAATCGCAAGTCGCAATAAATGTTTCGCTTTGGCTGAAGTGGAAAAGCTCCTGCCGGAAGCACTGGCGTCTGTAAGCCAGGAAAACTGGCAAAACTGTTGTGTTCATGTGGAGCAAGTTGAGGCTGAAGCATGGCAACGCGATATGATTGTTGACGCTGAAATTGAACCGGTTGTCTTCAGCATTTCTGACTCGTGCAACTCTTCCTCTGATGAGTCGAGCACCGATTCCAGTGATGAAGACTTGAGTGGCAGCGGAGAACTTGTCTGACTTCGAATTGATGTGTAATACACATGCTACCGAGGAAAGAGAGAGGACTCATAGGCTTGCTGTGATCACCTTTGTGCGTGTGTGGGCGGAAATGTGAAATATGTGTGCATGTGGGTGTGTGTGTTGATCAATCTACCGAGGAAATTGTAACATTCCATCAAATCATCGCATCATTGCAATTCGTTGCATCAAATTTTATCGGGCAGTAACTTGTAGTGTAGGTGGTGAGGTGGTCGTGTTAATAGTGTCTGTATAGAAGTAGAATTTGTAAGGGAGTGCAAATAGTACTTTTTCCAATTAGAATACCTATACTGGTACACGTCGTCAATGTGTGCAGTTTTTGGAAGATTAATTGCAGAAAAATACGGTGGAGCTTAATGAAGCATTGTGTCAATTATTTGGAAAATATCTGAAAATTTGAGAGCAAATTGGATTCATTTAAAATAATTTTGAACATATACTGTTTGATTCGTTCGACTAACTGAACAGAAATTCATTCAATTATGCTGTCCAAAAAGTTCAAATTTCACAAACCCGTAGGCATTGACCTCATTTTGTGTGTGAGGGTTGGGAATGGTATGTATGGGTGTCTGATCTTCATGTCCTGAAGAGGGATTCCTGGTTTGGTGTTGTCTTGCATTACTGTCAATCTCTGGTCGTTTTGGCATGTTATGCAGTGCCAGTGTTGAGGTAGCCAGTACTGTATGTTTTGTCCATAATTTTTCGGAGGTGTGAATGATTTCAAGCTGGCTCTTGCTCAGTTGAGTGTGAATTTGTTTCGAGTCAGGTCTTTGTTAGTACATTGTTCAGGTTTTCGTTTTATCAAATAGTGTTGTTCTATGGCTCCACATTTTTTTTCAGTTTTGGAGCATTTGACTGATTGTGTGTTGGTGTACATCCACTTCACGTGTCCTTTAATTTGTATGCACTGTGATCCATGCCACTGGCTGTTTCCAGAATAAACCATTTCTCGCAAACACTGCGGGGTCAGCATTCTTTATTGTCGTGTCTGATTTATTGTTTGCCCTTTTGAAATATTTTTTCGTAGCGTTGTACAACTTTTTCGGCTTTCTTACTTGACGCTCCCACAGCTTGGAACTCTTTTTACCTGGCTGCATGAAAATCCTGCCTGAGCAGCTTCTGCTCTTCTAAGAGAGCAGGGAAATCCAGCCAAGCTGACTCTTGAGGCAGTACTATTTTCTGTCACTGTGGGAATCAACACTATGTTCAAAATTTAACACTTAACACGGGAAAACAGGCCATATCGAGGTGGTGTATGCATGGTGTATGGTGTATGCGGTATGCATCAAATGAACAGATGCATGCTGTTCATTTCAGAACACGGCATAATATTCAAGCGATTCTGAACAAAACGAGTTTTCTCATTCAAGTCACGCGAAATTCAACTTGCGAAGAAAAAAAATGTGCGAAAAAAAAAGTTTAACCATGCGGGATTTGAACCCACGCACTCCCATTTCCTGTCGACTCTCCGGAGCGACGCGTTAGACCACACGGCCACGAAACAGCGCGGAGTGGGACACCTCTATTTTTTTTTTTTTTGCGGACTGCTTCCGTAGCCTTCATAGCGTTGCACACATGTTGCACATGATGTAGCGTTGGTAGCGTTCCCTCGCGGTACAAAGCAAAATTTAATAATGCATGAATCGCTCTAAAGTGCTTTAAATCCAAACCTTGCACAATATAAAATGCTTATAAAGGTGTACTAAGTGCATTATAAAATTCAACAAACCTCGTTTGTTGAGCTGCACAGGCGATGCACTTGGTGGAGCGACAGACAAATGAAAAGTGCACCGGCGGTTGCCTCACGTGACCCGTTCTTTGTAGACCGCCCAAGAAGGCCATGAGGTGGCGCCGATGTGATGATAAAGCACGGAATATATCCAGATAACCCAATGAAGCTGGAGGCGTGACGAGGGCGGGATTTTGTCTTGCTACCATTAGTTCACTCATCTGAGGGCGTCGCCAGAACTCGGGAAGATTCCGAGTTTCAGCAAACTCGGGCCTTCCAGCATAGCGCCCCTGGCATGGCGGAGACTGGTAAAGTTTCTAGAGGGAAAGGATTTCTTTTTACCGTGGGGATCGAACTGCTTAATTTGTAACAGCCTGAATCAATAGACCATGTTTTTTTGCATTGCTGGGAAGGGGTTTATTTTTGGGACGTGTTACAAAGGACCATAAAGAAAGAGCTACCACTTGAAGCGCACGGAATTCGCTATTTAAGCACTGATAATGAGGATGGGGCACCTTTTGATCTCATAATGCTCTTGGACCTCCACTGTATATGGCGCTCCAGAATGGCAGGCTACCATTGTGACAAAGACGCACGACCGGCCCGAATTTATTTTCGGGAAGGCATGGACTGGTTTCTTGCAATCCAAAAAGCAGCTGCGGAGCCTCCCGAGTGGCTCTCAAGACTAGAGCCGTTGTGTATGTTGCGGGAATTTTAAGCTGACGAAGCCAGTCTCGTGCTGGCTGACCACGACAGTGTCGTATGTATATAGCGTTATGTGTATTTTTGTTGTGCAATGTCATGAGCCAAAGCCAGGCAATAAAGCAAAAAAAAGAGCTGGCATGGTGGTGGTGGTGGTGGTGGTGAAAGCATTTATTACAGGTTACTATACATAGAGAGGTAGTTTGGGAGGTGGCCCCTAGTGCGCCACCCCCCTCACAATACTAGGTGGGGTCCCTATTCCGGGACCCCATTTGACTCTACCGCCGTTTGGGTACGCCGGACCATGGCCTGTTGCGCCGGAAGGTCGTGGCAGCCGAGCAGGGCCGCCTCCCAGTCCTCTCGGGTTGGGTTTGGGTGGGGGGTGAGGGAAGGATTTTTTTGGCATGCCCACACCATATGGTAGGTGTCAGCCACCTCCGTACAGTATGGGCAGAGGCCAGAAAAGGAGGGGTGGAAGTGTTTCATGACTGCCGGGCACAGCAATGTATTCGTAAAAAGTCTTATCAGAAGACGCTTACCTGCTTTTCCCAGCCCCTTGAGGGGGGTCGGTTACTTGCGGTGAGAGTCTTGATAGTGATTGACTATGTCTTTAAATTTTAAAAGGGGTTCGTTGTCCAAATCCGAATCGGTAAGGTCATCGCCAGGGGCCCGGGAAGTGAGTGCGCCGGCGGCTGCGTCTGCAGCCTCGTTACCTGGTAGGCCTTGGTGGCCCGGAGTCCAGACTAAGTAGCGGAGCGTAGGATCTCGGTCCCGTGCCGCGTTCAGAATTATTCGATAAGCTGTGAGGGAGAGCCAACCCAGCTCGTAATTTGGACAAGCTCCTTGCGAGTCTGAGAGGATATATTGCGCCTGAGGGTGAGAGGCCGCCAGGGCGATGGCTACCTCCTCAGCGTGAGTTGCGCTGGGAGCTTCGAAAGTGAGCCCGTCCACCTGTATTTGTTGGTGTATGACCGCGGCCGTGTACCCCCCCCCCCCCCCCCCTAGAGCGGTGCGGGCCGGAGACGTCCGTATAAAATACACTGTATTTGTTGCCATAATGGCGGTGGAGGGCATCCGCCCGCGCCTGCCGCCGGCCATTATGGTCTTCTTTGGACATTTTCATAGGAAGGGGTCGAACGTGGATGGCGCATCTCCACATTTCGGGCACTCGTACCCTTTCCTCTGTGTGGTGGTTGTGTTGAATGTGTAGTCGGTCCAAAAGGCGACGACCGGACATGGTCTGGGCAAGACGCGTGTATTGGTTGGTGAGGTGCGCTTCTTGCAGCTCCCGATAGGTGTTCACCACTCCCAGCGCGAGGAGCCTCGCGTTGGAGGTGGAGATCGGAAGTTCGAGCGCCCTTTTGATGATCTTACGGAGGGTAACCTCCAAGACATCTTCGTCCTGCTTGCGTAAGTGAAGGTAGGGGGTCGAATAGAGTATTCGACTCGTAACGAAAGCATGTGCGAGTCGCAACGCATGTGTGCTTCGTAGACCTCCGCGTTTGTTGGAGACCCGACGGACCATGCGGCCCACCTGGTCTCCAACCTTACGCAGCTTGGCCAGTGTTGTGTCTGCGCGACGTGTTCTACTAATAAAGAGTCCGAGAACTCTGATCTCCGATGCCTCACGGATGGGGCCGCTGGCGAGGGAGAGGGAAATGGGGATTGCACACTTTGGCGATGGCCGAATATGCACGAATTCTGATTTCTGCGGGGAGCACTGGAGGCCGCAGTACGCCTCATAGTTGTCTACTATGTCAGCGGCTGCTTGCAGGCATTCCTCCATGTGACCCACGTTACCTTGGCTGGCCGAAATAGTGATGTCGTCGGCATACAGCGCATGCTGGATGCCTTCGACATCGGCCAATTTAGAGGGTAGGTGAAGCATTGCTAAGTTCAAGAGCAGAGGGGACAGTACAGCGCCTTGTGGTGTACCCCTGCTGCCCATACTGTACGGGCCGTGCTCTTCGTTCTGAATGCTGACGAAGGCCTGCCGATCCGTGAGAAAGTGTTTAATATAATTGAAGGTGTTAGTGCCGCAGTCAGTCTCGCTCAGGTGGGCGAGAATGACGCTGTGCTTAACATTGTCAAATGCTCCTTTAAGGTCCAAGGCCAGAACTATCTTGTCGTTATGAGGGCACTCGACAGGAGTAAGCACTTCATGTTTTAGTTGGAGGAGTATGTCTTGAGATGACCTATGCGGCCTAAAACCGAACATGGTATCCGCGAAGGTGTAGCGATTTTCTAAGTATTCTGAGAGTTGATCTCGAACCATAGTTTCCATGAGTTTGCCCTCAGAAGATGTTAAGGAAATGGGTCGGAGCTTGTCTGTATTGATTGGTTTGCCGGCCTTCGGGATGAAGGTGACTAGCGCAGTTTTCTACTCTATGGGTAGAGGATGGTATCCTTCCCAGACGGCATTTTTGGCGGAGTCTGTAGCGTGCTCGTCTCGCACTCCGGAGACCGGGGTTCGATTCCCGAGCTCGGCCAATTTCCTACTCAGTTTTATTTATTTACCTCGTCTGACTAGAAAGGTTAATTAGGCTAATTGGTTAAGTAAGTCCCACTAACTTGGAGCGTCACTGTACGATCCCTTTAATTGGTTGCATGGTTAGTAGCCAAAGTACAATTGGCCCCGTTTGAAATTCGCGCACTGTGACGTCACGACCGTTTCGACCAATTGAAAAGCGTGACATTTCTGTCGACAACTTCTGCTTACAACGACGAGGCATTAAAGGCTTCCGCCTTAATATTTCGGTGCTCTCGTAGCCCGTTGTAGCAGAGCCGTTGAGTGCAAAGAAAAGATATCGGAACATCATGTCTCATTCCTACCAGATGAATGCGTTCGCGCGCCCAAACTGGTCGAGGCATTCTTCAGCGTATGCAGGGTGACTGGAGCCAATGCTATGTCGCGTTATCATGGTCGACATGGAAGCTTCCTTGGGCTTCCGATAGCGCTGTGTACCTCCCCCTGCCGACGTGGACTGGCTCAATGGACTGGTGACAGGTCCTCCGCTGGAACACGAATAGTGCTGGCGTCAAGCCCTGCAGGTGGTGCCCGGTACATTGCCTGCCACTTAGCGCTTCCACCGGGTGTCACGCGTTGGTAGTGGTAGCGACAGTCCGCTTGTCAGGAAGGAAGCGATGAGGCCTTTCAAAAGAATTTGTTTATTGGGGTGACTCTTGCCCGCAAAGTACTGAATGACTCGACGGCGGTGTTTTCGGCAACTGTGCTCGGCGGTCGTGGAACAGAATCCATGCCGGTCTCGGCCGCGCGAAGTTTTCAGCTGGGAAGTAACCATTGAGATGTGGCGTCTAAGCAAATACAACAATCTGGAACAGTGTTTAAGAGGTGGTGCTAGTTTGAGATACTTCTATATAAGTCCGATCGCAACTTGCGTCACAAAGAAAACGGTTGGCTGGTTTATGGGGTTTAACGTCCCAAAGCGACTAAGGCTATGAGAGACGCCGTAGTGGAGGGCTCCGGAAATTTCGACCACCTGGGGCCTCTTTAACGTGCACTGACATCGCACACTACACGGGCCTCTAGAAACAAAGAAAACGGTAAAGCAGAGTTCCAGCTGAATTGAGCACCAGTAAAGAACACAGCAAACGTTCGTGGGAATATCTAAAATTTATTTCTTCTGGAGGCAATAAAGTTAGATATTTCACCTTTTGTGCCTTCCGTTTCCCTGCGAAATAATCTGCCTCTGTTTTGCTATTTAATTTCAGCTAGAGACAAAGGTAGTTTCCACACAATACTTGATCATATTCGGAGCAATGCACACAACACTCAGCTTAACCATTCGAAAGCGACATCGTGCGTATAAGCATAATCTAAAGGCAAGAAATTATTTAATACATATGCTGCGGATGCAAATCAAGCGTAGTGCAATCATTGATGCGAATAAGGTTACTGCGCGGAGTACTTTTGTAATGTTTAAATTTAATAAACTTGCCCATATTCTCATTTGCTGGAACTAGTGGCACTTGTGAACCTTACCAGAATAAAAGAACGAAAAATATTCACTGGTATATCACAGCTGTGAAATGTAAAAGTCGTGGGGAAAGTAAACGAGGTTTGATCATGATGATGATGATGATGTCATCAGGTTTAATGGCACATACTCACGGCGGGGGATGGGTTTGTCGAGGCTTTTTTGCGCCATCTTGTTCTCGGCCGCCCGTATTATATTACCTTCTGATGAGGAACGGAATTTCTATTATGTGATGTTTGAGAAAGGACAGTAAATGTAGGCGACCTATTTTCGGTACGAAAAAACATAGAAGTCAGAACACACATTAGCACTGAGAGCTACAGGACTGATGTGTTTTTGCGCTATGACTCAAGTCCACGCGTGGCTCCTGAAAAAAAAAAAAACATTTTTATGTTCCTTTCCAAGTCGAGAGGCTTTTAGAAAAATAAGAGTGGGAATGATTTACATAATAATGGCGTTTATCATATAGTTTCCCAGACGCAGAAAGTTCTTTAAACGCGCTTAGGTGCGTAAGCTTCTTGGTCACTTAACTGCTGTTGTTGTTGCTTAACTGCTGCTGAAATAGACATCACTTACTCTTTTTTCTTTCTCCTAGCCGGTCGACCTTCTCTTGAACGTGGTCTGCAAAGCCTGATGCGAAGTGTCCAAGTGGTGAGAAATGTCACCGGGGTGACTGCAAAAGTGTTTGCCTTCATCATGGGTGATGGTAAGAGTTTCGCAGCCTCAAAATTTTCATTACTTCCTTGACCTAAACAACCAAAAATACGCTTCTAGACTTGGTGAAAAGATTTTGGTTTGCTTCACCTCAATGTGATCATCTATTGCTTACCATCGTACGTAGTGAAATAAGGGAAGTGGTATTTAAACAGAAATTATTCTTAATGAAGCTTAAAATATCTTATGGTGCTTTCGCTTCATTGCAAGCATGTTCCGGGAAAACATTGAATGCAAAGAAGTAGCAGGCAGAGGTTCCTGAAAGAAAAACAAGCGTCAAAATCCTCCTGCCCTAATATGCAATATAAAAACTCTGCATTTACATTAAGGGCCAATATGTTGCGTAAACAAGCCAACTCGATTGAAGCGTGGTCTAAATTACTTGCAAACAAAAGTGGTTTTGCGGAAAGAAAAACCCCAGTAATTATCTCATTTCTCGGCAAGCACGTCAACCCCGCAGTCAGGGAGTGGAGGAAGGTGGGAACAAAAGATTGGTTTGGTTTATTGGGGTTTTACGCCTCAAAGCGACTCAGGCTACGAGGGACACCGTAGTGAAGGGCTCCGGAAATTTCGACCGCCTTGGGTTCTTTAACGAGCACTGACATCGCACAGCACACGGACCTCTAGAATTTCGCCTCCATCGAAATTCGGCCGCCGCGGCCGGGGCCGAACCCGCGTCTTTCGGGAAAGCAGCCGAGCGCCGTAACCACTGAGCCACCGCGGCGGGGCAGGGAACAAAAGAGGAGAGCAGAGAGGTGCCGTAGTGAAGGGGTCCGGAATCACTGGAACCTTTTGGTGATCTATAACGTGCACTGAAATTGCGCTTCACACGTACGCCTTTTGCGTTGCGGCTCCGAATTAATTGGAGAAAAGCCGTTACGGAGGAAGAGGGAAAGTGTGATGTCCGAAAAAGAATAAAGCACAACTTCCCGAAACAAACGGGCTAGAAGGCATAAATACGGCACTATGAACGAATTATTACGGCCTCTACCCATACAGCACAAAATGTGTTGTAGAGTGGTGCCCTCTGTAGGTCATGTAGCCCGTGTAAAACAAATGTGGGTTCTGCTGCGTGGAACCACGTCGACCCTCTTGGAGCTACCCACAAAAACGTCGATCTTTCTTATTTTGGACTGTGGCAAGCAACCCCGACGTGCCGATGTAGTATCCGGAACGAGGAGCACCCTACAAAGGACCGATGTGGGCAGCCTGCGGGCACGCTCGTTTTCCACACCGCTAAGGCTGATGGGGGAGCTACAGCGGTTTCATGTGGGCTAGCCGAGGTGTTTCTGAGCAAGAAGCCCGCATTTATGTGACCGATGCGGGACGCACAGTGGTTTGCGACGTGCACCTCCAGTTGGGCTTGAAGAGGTTTTCACTTCACAAAGTCCACTCATATGCTGCCCTTGTCCACAGGTACTAAAAAAGGGACCGCTGTGTGCAATATGCAGGGACATCCGTTTTCCAGTACCGCTACTGCCAATGTGGGACCTGCAGCGGTTCCCTGTGGGCAGCCACATTTGGGCTAGCCGAGGACTTTCCTGCATGAAGCCCGCATTAATGTTGCATCTGCAAAGACCGATGCCGACTGAGTTTCGTCGAGAGAAGCCAATATGGAACCTTTGTAGGATCAACGGCGTCAAGCTTAATTTCGGGCTCGCCCATTTACTCTCCAAAAGTGGACCGCCGTAGGTACAACAGACGCTGCCTCAAAACCATCTGCCTATGTGAGACCTACCACGGCTTGAAATTAATTGCTATTTCGGTAAACCCCCTTTCTTGCAAGGGTACCCCCCTTGCCAAAAGTAACCGAGCAACAGGTTTTTACTCCTCAAACGTATAACGCAGCATTTACAGCAGCCCTAAAGACGGCACGGTGCCATAATGTAAGGACAAGGTCTCACCTTTCTTTACACAGATTCATAGTTTAAGGGCTGCCATGTGTGCTTCGCTACGCGGCTAAGAAACGAACCACCTGTGCCGGGTTACTTTTGGCAGAGACTGTACCTTCTTGTCGCATGGATAGAATACATGTAATACAGCTAAAGAAAGCTTTGCCATGAATGTTAGTCGTGGAGGTGGTGGTGAAAAAAGCATGCTGGCAAGATGACCGAGTGGATGACTATAAGTCCCGAAGTTTATTGAACTTTATGAAGACCCCTTTCCTTAAGACCCTAATTCCTCTACGCAACAGCCGCCGGCGTCCCTTTCTACATAAACCGCTCATTTATTTCTTCATTGCATAGAAATAGATGTGTGGGAATAAAAGGGAGGCGGCATAGAGTTATATAGAGCAAAAAGTAGGGCTATGAGGCGGGAGGCTTTGTGGGTCCACGGTGGGTAATCCATGTGTGCCCAGTGACGGTTCTACAATGCGCGACCGCATAGGCCTAATCGAGGCAACACACCAAGTAGCTCATCGGTCGCACAATAAATGACTGCTGGCAGCTCATGTCAGATTCGTGGCTCAAGCTGCGTGTGAGCTGCTCACAAAGCCGCCCCATCGGTCCTACATTGCACTGCCGTGGCAGTCTATAAATTAGATTTCGGTTTTGCGGGTAGGTTTGGTCATCCAACATCGACATCTCCATAGCGGGCCGATGCAGTTGCGTGAGCAGGTACTAGGTACGGACGACCCGTCGCGGTTGTCAGCTTCGCGCATTTGTCACGTGAGCTCTCATACACAGTTAGAGCGTGTGGAGGTTGCGCTGTCGGTCTCAAACGAGATGTCCTCTGCTCGGTGAGGCCAGCTCAGCCGAATACAAGCAACCAAGCGATAAGGGGGCTGGTCGTTTAGTACCTAGCTTTCGCCGGTCGCAAGCCAGAAAATCGGTAGGAGTCAAAGGTTCACAAACAAACTTTATGCAGGAAAGAGGCAATGCAGAGGAATTTATGATCATTGGGAATAGCACATACAAAGTGATCCAAGAATACAATACACAGCATGCATTGTATCACAAGAGAGAGATTACACGACAAAAGAGGCCTGCTGAGTAAATTGCACTAACATATGAGAGAGACAAATAAACGCGAACACAATTTGTTCAACGGGCACTGCGACAGTCCAACGACTGGCTTGCCCGCGCTGCCTCGTTGGTCAGTTGCTGGGCGAGTTGTGTAGACCCGGGACGCTTGCGAGAGCGCTTCTCCGAAAAGCTCCGAAGAAAAAGAACTCTAGAACACGGAAAAAAAAGTCAGGGAACGATTTTTTTATGGTACAAAATAACTGAGATGAAACAATATTGCGTTGCATAAGGAATAAGATATTTACAAGTATATCTACGAAAAATGCTTCAACCTTCTATGGCGTCAGTTAACGCAACAGAATCACAAAATAAGAGATGTAAAAATGATGCGCAATCAGCCCATATAAAATAATACGTAGGTTTCTATCGAGATTCTAATGAGCTTAATAAAGATGACAGTGTGTGGAGCCATATTTGATGGCATTAGTTGGCCCGTGATTTATGAATTAGGAACGTACAATGTTTCTCAGTGACATGTTTTTAACTGTTAGAATTAGCTATAAATAGCAGAAATTGCTCAAAATTTTACTTCTGTCTTTTTTTCGCAGCAAAAAAACTCTTGAGTAAGATATTATGATATATGGATGAGACCAGAAGTAATATACGGGAGCTGGAAAAAGGCTGCGTATGAGCGTCTTATAAGGAATTAGTAATAGCGGGTACTGCTTTATTCTGCGCCAAAAAAAGTTTTGTAATTTGAAATGTCCCAAATCTTCTAGTTATACTAATAGTTAGATAAGACTTCTAGTTCGTTCTAGTTGTTATAAGACTGGGCCAGAAACAGACATTAGCAACAATGCATAGAAGGTTAGAATTGTTATATAAAACGCCTAAAGTAATAAAAGATGAACCAATAATTCAGGCTAGCTGTTTAAAACAAGCCATACAGAATAGCTGTAGCCACAGCGGTTTGTGGAGCCCGTGAGGTAGGTGAGAAACCCATAGCGGTTTTCTGTGGCTATCTAAATTATGCTTGATTTGGGTGCTATGTAAGCATGCCGGCTTTCGAGCCCCAGCTCATCCGATACAGGGCTAACTGCAGTTTTCCACGTAGTACGGCTATATTTCAGTCAGACGAAATACTTAAGTCATAGAGCCCACAGTTTTGTTGCCTCCATCCTCAGGTACGTGGCAAGGGAGCAATTCAGAAATTAGGTGAACAAGCATCTTGACTGCTGCACGTTGCTCAGAATGCTTAAAATCAGCGCCGGTCCTGTTCTCTTGTGCTTGTCCTTGTCTTTTCGCGCTGTTTTTTTATTATGCATTGTGACAAATTTAAGGTATACGAGAGTGTCCGGCTCGGATAACCCCTGCACAATGATATGGAGCAGTGTAAGATGAATAGGCGCAAGACCAATTTGAGCTTACATGATGCCATATTCTCCGCAGGGGACCGATCACTTTGAAAGGTTAGGAGCTTGCTTTGCCGTGTGGTGTGAAGTTCCATTATTCGTAATGCCTATCAGACTTGCATGTTAATGCGCGTTCTGCCAACTGTAAAGAAGTTGACGTTGTCCTTTTATTGCAGTAATTTCCCACTCAGTTCACTGCCCTAATGCTGTTCTTAGTCTCTTAGTCTAAAAACAGCCGGGGTGGTGGCGTCTCAGTTTTAGTTGCGAAGCGCAAGAAATATGAAATATTATGAGAAATTAGTAAAATAACTGCCAATTATTATATTTTAACAGTACATAATACGGAAGAAGCGATTTATGTCGTCTACCGGCCGCAAACTGCAAATGTTGATCGCTTCAGAGAAGTCTGCGAAGACCTTTTTGGAATTTCCTTGTAAAAATAACCTCTAGCTTATCAATGGCGGAGATTTTATCGTAAACATGTTATAGGCAAATAACTGTTGTCATGACTTTTTTATTATTTTCATATTTTCGAAGCGATTAGAAAAGGCATTTGCAAAATTGTGCAGGGCCAATAGTCGAAGCTAGTAGAGGCCCATTTTACACGTTGCTGCGTAAGCAACAGAATGCACACAAAGTTCGGTTGTGCATGGTCTGCAATGATAACGAACACTCAAGCGAACACATAATTGATTACCAGACGTATCCCTCAACCTTCGTAAAGTATAAGCATTAAAAGGAGAGGAGAAAGTTCTTAGCCGTTTTAACTTCTAATGCCATGGTATTTGATAGTGTCGCCTCATCAAACTCAATTAGGCGCCGTCCGTAGGTGTTTCGGATTGGTTTGGTTTTGTGGGGTTTAACGTCCCAAAGCGACTAAGGCTATGAGAGACGCCGTAGTGAAGGGCTCCGGAAATTTCGACCACCTGGGGTTCTTTAACGTGCACTGACATCGCACAGTACACGGACCTCTAGAATGTCTCCTCCAAAGAAATTCTAGCCGCCGCGGCCGGGATTACAGGGTAGTTAAAATTTATATTGCTTCATGCCTGGTATTCTTATTAGGCAACACAGAAATGTTATTTGAAAGAGAGTAATTATTTCGTATTATGATATTTGCAGCCATCGCGATTTTCATTTCATTTAACAAAGAAGACGGCAAATCTGCAATCTATTAAACAAGGGGGTGCTATACTGATACCTGTTGGAATATGTTATTATACGCAGTGCTCTTTTCTTCAAAGAAAGAAATTTGATCAATATGGGACCTGTGTGTAGTAGGCCACGTATCGCAGCATTATTTTAAAGGCCAATGAAAAGAAAAAGTATAAATTTTAGCACAGACATATCCAGCAACCCTCATGTTTTAAATAGGTTGCAACAAGCTGAACCAAGCTTGCAACAGAAAGTATCAATGTGTTTTTCCAATTGTGGTTGATGTCTAAGGTTACACCTTGGTGTTTAAAGGCTTCGACTCGCTCAACTACAACGTTAACCAAGTACATATGCGCGTTAGTATCTATGAGACGTTTGTGTCTTGCCAGTTTCACTATCAAACTTCACCATATTTTAGATCGCGCATCAGAAGCTGACTGCATTTTCCTTGATTATTCAAAAGCATTCGACAAGGTATGTCACCGCTTATTATTTTTAAAGCTAACCAAACTGAATATGGACTACAAAATTCTAAAATGGATTGAATACTTTCTTCTTAACCGATCGCAGTTCGTTTCCGCTAATAATTTTAGCTCACCTTTCAGCGAAGTTTACTCGGGCGTGCCACAAGGCTCAGTGCTCGGACCCCTTTTCTTTCTTATTTACGTCAACGACCTGCCTTCCATTGTATAATCTACCATTCTTTTGTTTGCTGACTACTGTGTTGTTTTCCGCGAAATAAAATCCCCCGACGATGCTAGCCTTCTTTAGCGTGATCTCTCTTACACTTCTATTTGGTGTAATGAATGGCTTATGGAACTTAACACTAATAAGTGGAAAATTATGTGAATATCAAGAAGTGTCAACGCTCCGCAACGTTCCCTTAGAAGCGGTTACTTCATATAAATACCTGGGTGTTCATATTTCTGCTGACCTTAACTGGACGCGCCATATTGAGTAAATTGCTAACAAAGCTAACCACATGTTGGGCTACGTGCGCCGTAACTTTTCCAAAACTGCGTCTTCCTTGAAATTATTGCTTTATAAAACACTAATACGCCCTAATCTGGACTACGCCGCCGTCATATGGGATCCCCATCATGAAAAACTGATACCTTTGCTTGAGCTAGTTCAAAATAACGCTGCTCGTTTTATCCTGTCCAACTTTAACCGTACCGCAAGTGTAACCAGCATGAAAGCTAATCATTCTTTGCCTCTTTTAACATCCCGCCGGCAGACAACTCGTTTGAGCCTCTTTCATAAGCTATACCATCATCCCATGCTACATGATGCCCTCATTTCGTCCCCCAGATACGTGTCAAACCGGACTGATCATCGTCACAAAGTTGGCATTGAAACGTGTAACACTGTAACTGCATTTCAGTTTTTCTTGCCTCGAACATCACGCGAATGGAACCGCCTTCCCGCAGATATCGTCGACATAAGTGATAACCAGCATTTTCGTTCTGTACTAGGTAACATTGTATAACAGGAATATGGTAATACTTTGTTTTGTATCATATATTGCATCTGTTTATATATTTTCTTGTTTTTGTAACCACTCCCCTCTTTAATGCCTTTGGCCTTGAGGGTTCAATAAATGAAATGAAAATGAAATAAATAGCGCATACTTCGTTTTAGCAGCATTTATTGTCAGTTTAATAGCTTTAAGTCATGCGGACATTTGACATAACTCATTTGTCTGCGATTAAATTTCACTTACAGCGTCACCTGCAAAAACTATTGCAGTGTCATCAGCGTAGATCACCATACTGGAATTTGTAAAACAGAGGGGAAGTCGTTACCCTAAAGGAAAAATAACGCAGGGACTAAAACTGAGCCTTGTGGAACTCCGGCGCAAACAGAGTAGTGAGATTATTTTAACTGTTTGATCTGAACAAATTTTCTGCTGGTTAGGTAACTTTTAAAGAAATAAAGAGCGGAATTCTTGAAACTATAGTGCTCTAATTTTTGTATTAAGATTGTGTGACTAACAGTATCAAACGATTTCTTCAAGTCTAGGAATAAAACTACAGCCATTTCATTATTATGTGAACATGAACACAAGTTATGAGACAACGCCATTACTGCTGGGGATGTAGACCGGCTATCACTGAAGCCATGCTTGGAACGAGATATAATTTTTGTTCTGTCCAAGTGTTGTCTTCATTGTTTTGCTACAGGTTTTTCGAACACAGTGTTAATGATGCTAGGAACTGAGATTTGATGGTAACAGCCTGGACCATTGATGTCTCCTTGTCTGTGAACTGGGGCAGCTCTAGTGATCTTGCAAAACATCGGGACAGATGCCTTCGTTAACAGCTTTATTAAGTGGTGTTGTGAGGTCTGGTGCAAAATAGTAGATGTTCTCTTTCAGTCCTCTCACAGTTATTCCGCAATGTCCTGTCGCCTTACTTGTGGCCAGATTATTCACAACTGCTATGATTTCCTAATCCGCAATGGCCTGTAGTAAAAAAGTCTCATGGACACGAGCGCCAGAGATCGAGCACACAGGCAAAATATTGGCCGCAAGCTCAGGTCCAATGCTCGTGAAGTAAACATTAAACCTATCAGCTGTGTCGATGTCAATGAGCGCAGGGACATGTTTTGTTTTGTTTTCCGTATACGTCATTAACCACTTCCCACCTTTTGCGGGTATTCCCCTGCTTTTTGGTACCAACAGAGCATTGTATCCTGTCTTTCTTTTCCGAATTAATGCCACTACGCGGTTTGTGGATGTTCTGAACTGCTTCAAATAATAAATGTTTTAATTACTACTTTCCATTTGTGTTACCATTTAAGTTTCTCATTTACAGCTTCAGGTATGCTCCGGTTCATCCACGGGGACAAGGGTTGTTCGTACCTACGGGCAGTGCACGATGTACATTTTTATATGGCAGACTCAAGTCTCTAAAAAAATTTCAAATTGAGTATGAACAATTCTTTGATATATGTTGTCGAGATGTAAATTATATATTTCTCCTGCAAGAGGTGATAGTTAATTCATGCTTTTCGTACAAAGCCCAATCTAGTAGGAGTGTTCTAATTCTTACGCAGCAGAGAGAAAATTGGCGAATGATCTGCAATAGTGGCACCTTATACACCCGCTAAGATATTGTCCATGCTGCTGCACAATACCTGATCAATTACAGTTGCAGATGTAGGTGGGACGTTTGCTAGATCCGAAATTAAACTGTCGAACTTACCGCATTCAAGCAAGAACGTGTAATCGATTCTTATGGTTGACGAAACATCTATATTCAAATCCCCACTGATTATAACAGAGCTCATTGGTTTATCCCCCCTGCTGCTCAGTGTACACTCCATGGCGTCTAGAAACAGGGTCATATTCGAGTTGGGAGGTCTATATATCAGAACAACCGATATTCCACAGGACAGCGTGACAAAGAGCGAGTCCACGCCTATGTACCTGATCCAATATTCAGGTATAATATTAAACTGTAGGAGAGATTTCATTAGTCGCCCCACACCATCACCATGTCGATCAGCCTCTCTAGGGCTCGACACAAAGTTGTATTCAAGAACAGAAATCTCTTCATCCTTTCTCAGCCGGGTTTCAGATAGAGCTATGACATCAAATATAAACCGAGGTTCAGATAAAAATGCTAGTAGTAAGTCTAAGTTTTTTTCTTACACCACGATTCTTGCAAACAAGTAAGGAGAAGTGGGAGAATTTTCTCTATTCGTTGTTCACTTGTGTAACTGTGAAGAGCACTAACTGTAGGCGACGTTGTGAAGTGACGTACCACAGTTCAAATAACTACTGCTAGGTTGTGTTCGCAGGCCACGTGAAAAACATGAGAGCTTTCACTTTTTCGCACGAGAACCTTGCCTTGTGACACCCACACGAACTTCTAGCCCTTTTCATTTTTCTGCTTTATTGCTCTGCCAAGAAACTTACTCTCTGGACATAAGTGCTTATTGACAAAAATTGGATTTTCCTCCTGGAATCCAGAACTGTAGCCGGCAGCCTCTGTCTTCTTGCCTTTTGCACCAGCCGGTCACGAACCGCTCCAGAGAAAAATTTTACGACAATTTTAGATTTATCTTTGTTTTTCGTGCAAAATGCGATGAATGACTTCAATGTCTTCAGCTTTAAGGTCATATTTTAGGTGCCTGGCAATTTTTAGCATCATGTCAAGTAGCGATTCCTTTAGGTGCTTGCCTATCTTAAGCATCATGTCAGGTGACGACTGTCCAGCGGACTGGGGCAAGCCATTAATTTCTATGTTGTTTCTGCGAGCATGCTCTTTCAGGTGAACTATCTGCCGCCGCCTCTCACCGAGTTGGTTACGCAGTGGCAAAATCTCCTGTCGTTGCTCAGCCTGTTTTTTTTTTAATACATGTCAAGTCCTGCACAACATTCTCTACGTCTACACACAGGCCTTCAAAAACCGAGTTTATGTGGGTCATGCAATTCTTAACTTCTTGTATTTCACTCAGTGATGCCTTGTTATCTGCCACGGAAGACCCGGTGTCAGCTCTAATGATGGTAGTTATGGACTCTGGTTTCCGCACACGGTTGACTAGTGTTTTCGCGAGCTCCTTCAGTGTACAAGGTGGCTTCCCAGTCAGCGCCTCACTTAACGCTGAGGGGGGTTCAATTCTTCATTCAAGGTAAATTGCATAAGACTGCTCACTGTGAAAATAAAAATTTACAGTCGCTGGTTCATTACCAGGTTAAGGAAAATGTTCAATTAAAGTGCAGTAAAGGAGCCTTACAAAACGCTCGAAATTTCGGCTCGGTTCGATCAGTCTATGGTCAGAGATGCTACGACAGTTCGTGATAGCAGGTACAGCACGATGAGTCGAAAAGCTGAAATATGCAACATAGAGAAAAACACTTTTCTGGCAGCAACGGCAACGCTGACTTCTTAGTGCAGTGTTTTATGAATTTTAAAGAAACACCACCAACCTGCAAGATCCAGAGCTGATTATTTGGTGTCCACGCTCCATTACCGCTACTGCCAAATCGTGTCGCGCTCAAAGTGCATCCGCCCACTAGATGCAGTCGATAGGTAAACGGTGTTGTAGTTATAGCCAGTGCAGACAGATAGTGCTGAAGGCGACAAAACGCCGCTGGCTAGGGAGGAAACTACGTGGTCACACCAGGCCCGTCCTAAACGCGCCCGGTGAAATATACGGGATGCCGCTTGTAGTACAGTGCACCCTGCCGCTTCAAAGATGCTTCTTCACAGGGACCGCAGGGAATCCAGGCAGCACCAACTGTAAGATGGAGAGCTGATTATTTGGTGTCCGCACTCCGTTGCCGCTACTTCCAAAATGCATCGCGCTCAAAGTACTTTAACGCGAAACTGGTTTCTTCTGGTTTCGTCAAAGTAATTACAACACCAACTCGAATTACAGGTTTTCACATATTCTATGCTAGACCTTATCGCCACAAATGTTAATACAGAAATCTATAGCGCAAGGACAGTGGCTCCTGACTTATGGGACCATTGTCCCACCTTTTTAACATATCGCACTAATTCAGTAGACACGAACATAAAATGGTAGCATTTATTGTACAACGCATTATAGAAGGAAGTTTAAACTCTTCCACGAATGAAATCACGAGCGAAGGCTGCTCTTCTGTACCAAAACATCGGAATGCGGATTACTTATATAACGCACTTATAGAACGCTTTGTGCGTATATATACTAAACATTTCCCTTTGCAAACTATATCACCAGCGAAAAAGGCTAAGAAACTGTGGGTCACTCAAGAGCTCCTAAAAGTGATCAAAAATAAAAATCTCCATTTTTATTCTTTTTCGCGTGCACGCTCAAAAAATATAAAGAATTTCAAAAACTAAGGAATCAGCTAATCAGCCAAACGCGCAGCATCGCAGACCGACGTATGTCTAATATAAGCTCTTATTTGCAGACTGTGCTCGACTGCGTCCGGCTGCTGCACGGAAAGAAATAAACACTGTTTTGGGCCGGAAAAAGAGAAGTCTATTCCAGAGAATATAAAGCATGAAGGCTGCGATTTGAGGCGAAAGGCGCTTGCAGATCAATTACACAATTTTTTTGTAAATGCTACTATTCCTTATGACCATCCCCCAGAAACAACTCTTTAGTCAAATAGCACCATGAAAACTATATACCTCCCGCCAACTGATGATCATTAAATCTACAACACTTTTATGTCACTCCGTAATATTAAGTCTTTAATATATAAAATATTCAAACAGCGCCCATAATTACGTTTTGCTCGTAATTACATCCGTCCTTCTTTGGATATTCATATTCAAACTAGAAATCGGTGTCTTTCCAGAAAAAAATGAAATGTGCTAGGGGTTCTGTTACTGGCTAACGCCTAATTACACTTCTTCCTGTTTTTTTAAGGCACTTGAGAAAATCATTGTCTCCCCTGCAACAAAGTTTTTGGAAAAGGAAAACACAATAACTAAAGCAAAATTCGGTTTCAGGATAGGCAGGTCAACAGAAACTGCCTTACTGACTTTAAAAGGAGATGTATTATATAGCTTTAAAAGTAAATTGTCATCGCTTGCTGTTTTTATAGATTTCAGGAAGCCTTTGACTGCCTGGATCATTGTACTTACCGAAATTCAAGGTTATGAAATCCGCGGTACTTGTCTAGCCTTGCTGAGGTTCTGCATCAGCAACACGTTTCAGATAGTTTTCGTTAAGAACTACAGCTCATTCCTTTACAAATAAAAGAAAGCCTACCACAGAACAGACTCTTAGGTCCCTTATTATTTAATATGTATGTAAAGACTTAATAGATATAGATAATACAGTAAGATTTCTATTGTGCGCTGTTGCTAGCACCATTATTGTGGCCATAATGTGGATAACTTAAAAATAAAATCTAATGTTCTCTCCCAGCTATGCAACTGGTCCAAGTTAAACCATCTTCGAATTAATTTCAATAAAACAAAAGCAACTCTATTTCGCGCTAAAAACAAACTGTCTGTACGAAATCACACTATAACATTTGAGTGCCAAGGAATGAATATTGTTGTTCACCATAAAATCTTAGGCCTCCACTTTTCCTCACACCTCACCTGGACCTTCACAAAAAGCTTTGTTCTTTTAGAGGAGTTATATCCCGCTGTCGCAGAATACTTCAACCTTTGGAAAACAACACATATGCTCTAATTAACTCGTATCTCATGTATTGCAGTCTTGTTGGATGCACAACTACCAAAACTATTCTAATACTCTCTTCTTCATTGAGAAAAATTAAGCACTACATTGCAGACATTGAACCCATAAAAAGTAAAAAAATACGAATTTGAATCATTTAATGTAACACGTGTAGACAACCTATACGAATTTTGTTTATTACAATCAGTCTATTTTCTCGTCCAGCGAAGTTGTAAACCTGTTAACACTTTTAGCATATTTCGAGCGACGAAATATTTGTAACGGACACGTGTCGTGTTCGTATCGGTGCCGTGCATCAGTGATTGCATCGCGCCGATGCGCAACAGTAATGCGCAGTAGGTTACAGCGTCCCGCTCGGCTCGCCCAGAACGCCGGCGCGCGTCCCGCTCGGCTTGCCCAGAACGCCGGCACGCGTCCCGCTCGGCTTGCCCAGAACGCCGGCGCGCGTCCCACTCGGCTGGCCGAAGAACGCCGGCAAGCGTCGTCCCTCCGGTACAGCGCTCTTGCTCGTGCCTATAAAAGCTGTGCCTTCAATAAACAGTGGTTCTTTCTTGCACTGACCATGCTGCTGTAAGCGTCGTCCCTCCGGCTGGTTACATGGTGTCAGAAGTGGCCCTTTGAGGCCTATGGAAATCGACCCTGCGTCCGGCGTGCGATGGACCTGCTGAAGACACCAGAGCCATTGCGGCTGACTGGTAACGTAACAGAAAACTGGAAGCGTTTTAAGCAGAAATTCGAGTTATTTCTGCAGGCGACGGAGACTAAGGACCAGCCCAGATCGGATGCATCCAAGGCGGCACTCCTGTTGAGCATCGCTGGCGACGACGCTTTGGACGTCTTCAACAACTTCCAGTTTGGCGACAATGAAGACAAGACGAACTACAGCACCTTGGTGAGCAAGTTTGATGCTTATTGTGCCGAAGTTAGCAATGAAGTACATGAAAGATACGTATTCCGTTCAAGAAAGCAAGCGGAGGGAGAACCTTTTGAAAAATTTGTTCGTGACTTGAAAAAGCAAGCGGCACAGTGCAACTTTGGCACGCTGCAAGAATCGATGATAAGGGACCAGATTGTATTTGGCACGTGTAATCCTCGACTACGTGAGAAGATGCTGCGGGACAACCAGCTGACGTTGAAAAAAGCAGAGGAAATGTGCAGAGCAGCAGAGACGCTAGCACAGCGGAATGAAGTTTGGCACAGAGGGGACGACAGTGTCGACGCGATTTCGAGGCGCGCGGCTCCCTCGAAAGAGGGGAAAGAAGCAAAAAAACAGTTTCGTTGTCGTAAGTGCAACCGCTGGCACAAACCTAAGCAATGCCCAGCTTTTGGAAAGAAGTGTCGTTTGTGTCACAAGCTGAACCATTTCGCAAATTGCTGCGCGTCAGCCGGGGTCAGTGAAGTGCGAGAACAGCAAGACGCGGACTTTGACATCCTAGAAGTCACCACGGCAAAGCGCGAGAGGGATTGGATGGTCAAGGCTCAAGTTCGTAACTGTGCGATCCGTTTTAAAGTGGACACCGGATCGCAAGCAAGCTTGTTTCCTATGTCGATTTACCAAAAACTGCGGGGAGCAGAACTGAAGCCGACTAATTCGATCCTGCGGGCGTATAACGGAGGCATCATAACGTGTTTTGGAACGTGTACGCTTGAAGTCCGTCTTGGGAACACTTCTGCCACAGTGAAGTTCTTTGTGGTGAAAAATGGGCGTCAAGCCATACTTGGGCTAGAAGCGAGTGAAGCTCTGGGGCTAGTCCAGCGTAGGGTATGTGCCGTAGACAAGACCGCAACTGATGACCTTCTGAAAAATTTCGGGCACATATTCTAGGGCCTCGGGTGTTTGCAGCAGGCGTGCAGTATGGTCTTGTCACCTGAAGCGATACCAGTAGTGCAACCAGCGCGACGAGTTCCGGTGGCGCTAGAAGAACCCCTTAAAAAAGAACTTGACCGAATGGTACGTGCTGGCATCATTGTGAGGGTGAACGAACCTACCGACTGGGTCAGCCCCCTAGTTTTGGCTAAGAAGAAAGATGGCACGCTAAGGGTGTGTATGGATCCCAGGGCTATAAACAAGTACATAAAGAGGCAGCATTTCCCGCTTCCTAGGCGAGAAGATTTGGAAGCCCGTTTAACAAATGCCCAGT
Organism: Amblyomma mixtum; assembly: GCF_055824585.1. NCBI lineage: Eukaryota > Metazoa > Arthropoda > Arachnida > Ixodida > Ixodidae > Amblyomma > Amblyomma mixtum. The sequence goes on from NC_143013.1 coordinate 115,121,454, forward strand.
ACTTCAGCTGCCTTGATGCAAATTCGGGCTATCATCAGATACCGCTTGATGAGCGGACTTCGAGGATCTGCACTTTTTCTTCGCCGTTCGGGAGATACCGTTTTCTCCGGCTGCCCTTTGGCATTTCTTCCGCACCAGAGGTATTTCAACAGAGTATGAGCCAAGTCTTTGATGGCCTACCCGGCGTACTGGTATATATTGACGATATTTTAGTATGGGGTTCCAGTAGACAAGAACACGATGAGCGGTTTATAGCAGCGCTAAAAGCCGCCGAGAAAGCCGGCTTGACTTTCAACATCCAGAAGTGCAAGTTTAGGGTGAAAGAAGTCAGATTCCTTGGCGATATCATAGGCCGAACGGGCATATCGCCTGACCCCAAGCTGATCAAAAACTTGGTGAATATACCAACACCAACGTCCAAGAGTGACGTTCAGCGAATGCTGGGTGTACTTAATTACTTTGGTAAATTTGTCCCACGACTGTCCGAGCGAACAACGCTTCTACGTGAGCTTATCAAGACGCGCTCAGAATTCCAATGGACAGATAACCATGCGCAGGAGTGGAAAAAACTAACACAAATCCTGACCACCGCCCCCCTTCTTGCAATCTTTGATCCGCAACGAAAATCCAAGATTACCTGTGACGCATCAAAAGACGGCGTTGGTGCAGCATTACTGCAAGACTACAGTGGTGAGTGGAGGCCCGTAGCATACGCATCTCGTGTTTTAACGCAAGCCGAGAAGAATTATGCCCAAATTGAGAAGGAAGCACTTGGGATATGTTTTGGCTGCGAAAGGTTTCACGAGTTCGTGTACGGTAGAAACGTGCTTACCGAAACGGACCACAAACCGCTGGTAGCGATAGCACGTAAAGAAATTGCTGACATGCCACCACGAGTGCAACGATTCTTTTTGCGTTTGCTAAAGTACGACTTTGTCTTGCAGTACATTCCAGGAAAACATCTCGTTCTCGCTGACATGTTGTCACGGTCAACAAAGGATCAGGTCGAAGAAAAAGGTGGCACAACACACGACGTTGAGGTTCACGCCGTCCAGTCCTTGGGCTACATGGTCACCTCCGAAACGCTGCGGTCGCTACAGCTGGAAACTGCTCGGGACTGCTACCTCCAGACTGTGATAGCATGCTTGGTGGACGGGCAGCCAGTGACAGGTGAACTCAAGCCATTTTCGCACGAACTCTCTGTCGTTAATGGAGTAGTGCTGAAAGGCACTAAAGTTGTCATACCGAAAAGTATGCGACGAATCATGTTGGAAAGAATTCATGCGGGCCACCTTGGGATGCAAAAATGTAAGGAGAGGGCTCGGAAACTTATTTTTTGGCCTGGTCTGAATGGCGACATCACTGCCCGTGTGGAAAGCTGTGCAACGTGCAGAAAATACGCGTACAGGCAGCCAGAAGAACCCTTGCTAATGCGACCCGTTCCAAAATGTGCTTGGTACAGGGTTGGAGTAGATATCTTTTCCTATGCGGGCAAGTCGTACGTGGTTGCGTATGATGCATTTTCAAATTTTCCCGAGGTCGCCACGCTCGACAACACAACTGCGGAAACCACGATCGCAGCCCTTAGCGCCATGTTCGCCCGGTATGGTATACCAGTGGAAGTATGCACGGATAACGGACCCCAGTTCTCGAGCCATGAATTTGCCACGTTTGCCAGAGCATATGACTTTCATCATATAACATCGAGCCCCCGTTATCCGCAGTCGAACGGCTTGGCGGAAAAAGGAGTGCAGATCGTGAAGAGGATCCTGAAAAGACCCTCGACGCCCGGGAGGACTTCTGGCTTGGTCTTCTTGCATATCGCTCTACACCGCTGGAAGATGGGCATTCTCCGGGTGAGCTTCTTCAGCGAAGGCGACTTCGTTCTAACCTTCCCGACTTCGGCAGGGTGACTCGTACTACAGTAAGGAAACGCCACCAAGCCAGGGCTGGACAGCCTTTGGCAGCACTACACAGAGGCTCAACGGTGCGACTTCAGGATGCTGCTGGTTGGTCGCGTAAAGCGAAGGTCGTTGCTGAAAGCGCTCCAAGATCCTACTTGGTACAAACCAAACATCAACGTATGCTGCGGCGGAACCGCCGGCATCTGCTTAGGACGGCGGAGCAGTACACCAGTGAAAGCGACGACGACACTTGTTCGGGTTCTCAGCCCCGTACACAGCAACCTACGACACCAGCTGAATCAGGTGCACAATCCTCTAGAGTGGCCTCTGCTACAAACGGTGAGGAATCTTCTCGACCAGCAAGTGGATACAATTCTCCGTCGAGCATCCCATCGTCGCCCACCGTGAGAAGATCAACTCGGACCTCCCGGCCCCCACAGAGGCTACGCTATGACGAACACTTTAATCAAGTGCCCTAACTGTGACTGTTATATTGAAGTGTCTCATTTTGTTCTTTCCCGAGGGAGGATGTAACGGACACGTGTCGTGTTCGTATCGGTGCCGTGCATCAGTGATTGCATCGCGCCGATGCGCAACAGTAATGCGCAGTAGGTTACAGCGTCCCGCTCGGCTCGCCCAGAACGCCGGCGCGCGTCCCGCTCGGCTTGCCCAGAACGCCGGCACGCGTCCCGCTCGGCTTGCCCAGAACGCCGGCGCGCGTCCCACTCGGCTGGCCGAAGAACGCCGGCAAGCGTCGTCCCTCCGGTACAGCGCTCTTGCTCGTGCCTATAAAAGCTGTGCCTTCAATAAACAGTGGTTCTTTCTTGCACTGACCATGCTGCTGTAAGCGTCGTCCCTCCGGCTGGTTACAATATTAACAGGGAAACAAGAAATACTGACGCTTGGGCTCCTTCTTGTTTCCGTACGCTTTAAATACTAGTAACTAAACCATAAACTACCAAGAACACTTAACAAGTACAGATATGCGGAGGGCATGAACAAAAAGCAATTAGAGGGTTTTTGCCTGTGTAACTTGCTTCGTCTTCATCGTATATGATTTCCATTGATCTACAAGGGGTTAGGTTTTGTTGACGGCTGGTTACATTATTTTCACTTACGATAGTTTTAACCTGTCACGTTTATTTTCATGTTCTTGTCTTTAATATTGCTTAGTAGTAAGATTTCCACTGGTTTTATTATGCTGCTCGCATTAAATGGTCCCTTGGGCCTCGTCAAGGTGTTTGTCCAGCTTATGGCTCAAGAGACCAACCAGTTCTTTCTGGAAAATAAAGATGTATTGTATTGTATTAGTTGTGTCCCAGCTCTCCGTGCGACCACCAAAGGTGCTGTACACAGTGTGCTGCCTCGGAATATCTGAACACTTCTTTCACAATAACATCAGTGCCCAATGAAGATAACGCGCGGAAAGAATGAACATTTGCATACTTCAGACCAATCCTTAACGCAACCAAATTCTCACCAAATTATTGCGAATTGATATGGGTCCCAGCCCATACGGGGAATCCGGGGAACGAGGCAGCCCAGAATAAATCCTGAGGTTTCGTCGGCCGGGCAGTGGATGAGTCTGGCTCCCTGAATTTCACGAAGGACTCCATGATCGCATATCATGATCTCACTAATCATTTTAAACTAGAGAGGAGAATTTTCCCCCTCCAGACAAAAGACTTACTAAAGAACAAGAGATTACGTGGCGTCGTCTACAGACGCGACCGATACGCACGCTATCATTCTTCTCGCACATTTATCCAGATCTTTACAACCCGAACTGTAAACACTGTGGCCAACGAGCCACCAACAATCACATCCTGCGGGAGTGTAAAATAGAGCCACCTCCGGGTGATCTGGTTACCGCTCATTCTCTGGAGCGGCGGGAGACCGTGCTGGCTAGCTCTAACCCCAGAACGCAAGTTTTAGCGGTGGAGTGGGCTGACAAAGTGGTCGATGGCTGCGTACTCTTGACCACTTAACTCGACCTCTTACCAAGCACTTTCCGGCGAATAAAATGTTTTACAATCAATTTCGCCTCAAAAAGCAGAAGGCATCTAAAAAAAAAGCTCCAGAGTTCTACAAGATGAGAAAGTTTTGGCAATAGCAATATAATTACCGAAAGTATCAAATAGCTTTTGGAGAGTTGCACGGTGTATTAATGGAGTAACGGAATAGAAAAGGCTTGAGGATACTTAGTTCTAACTGCGGTATACGGCAGGCTATCGTTAAAAATGTGAGAGGGTGTCTCACCTTAACGCATTTTTGCTCAGCGTGTTTTTAAAAGTACAATTAAATATTTTGATTTCAACACCAAAGATTGAATTTTTCTTTTAAAGTATATCATGCTTTTGTCACGAGGGGACAGGCCGACGCTCCTTAACTAAGAGAGCGTGTTTCCTCTCCTGAGTATGTCATATTTCCATGGTGAAACTACAAGATATTTGTTTCCCACTAACTGCACCAGTGGTCGCTGCCTTATCAATTTCGCGCGGCCGTGTTTATGTACATATTATGCGAGATTCAAGTATAGAGCAGCACGAAAGGCTAAAGTTAACATTGCATCCTTTGAATGTGATGTACGTTTGGCTTTTTTGCGCTATAGCGAATTATATGCTGCTCTACTTTAAATAGTACGCTGGGTCTTCCTGTGCGCACAACGGTGCCAATCTATGCCAGGTCATAGATCCAGTTCCTCACGCAGAAGGCTCCTCATAAGCTCCCGAAGATCCTCGGCGGGCAGCGACGTAGGTGTGCGCAGGGCAGCGGCTGCTAAAACAGCCCTACGACCGTAGTGCACGCCCCGTTCCTGCAGAGAACCTACATGTACTTTACCAACTTAGTAAAGTCAGGGCAGTTCCATAGAGTTTCTTACTATTACCTAGAGGGAAAGCTGGCGACCCCTCTATGGGAGTTTGCATGGAGACCCCACGTGACCACCTCAGCCACCATGGGCGCTCAAAGCATCATGGGGCGGTGAGCTACTTGTTGCGGAACTGCAACTTTTGGCCAAAAAATAATAGAAAAATAAAGCTGTTTGATAACTACAAACGTCCTAACATTCAATATCTTGTCTAATGATTGCAACAAACGAGCAGAAAAGCATTTAAGTGCAAAGTTTGCCCAAAATAAGAGACGACTCGCTCTCCTATTGGCCAAGCAGTGAACACTATAAAAACTAATATTTCGTAATTAACAGGCGCACTTTTAAAAGTAAATATGTTTTCAAAAAATATTTTGTTGCTTAAATGCTATAAGAGGTTTTTTAATGGCATTTCGGAAAAGTTAAACCTTTTATTGGCGTCGTGTGTCGTCGCGGTTTCACTGCTATGAGTTTTGCCCACTGCGTTCGCGCGAAAGTCGTCTGCGCACACACGAACAGCGTTTTCAGAATGAAACGTCTTAGTAGTGCCACTCCATGTTCCCAAAAAATTACGACTGTGCCGCAACAAGTAGCTCACCGCCCCATGATGCTTTGGGCGTCCATGTTGGCTGAAGTGCAGCGCCGCCAGCTTTCCCTCTAGGTAATAGTAAGAAACTCTATGGGCAGTTCGTCAATTAACTTCTACTTTTAGCCGCGCATTAAGTAGCTTAACTTCTTGGTCTCGGGCATACCAGGTCAGCATAATTGAAAAGTGTGTCACGTCTTCGATGAACATGGCCACACTCGCTCGGTTGCTGCGACCTCGAGTGCAGGGCGATTTAAGCCTTCTCCTTTAATGTCTCTAGCAGCTCTCAGCGAAAAATATCCCACTTTGTGAGTGAAGCTTCGTGGCTCACTAATCACGCCTTGGCCGAGTCCTGTAGCGCCAAGTAGTCGCTGAGCAATTGCGCTGGACGTCCCACTCATTCAAGCCCGCAACTTCGTCAAAGCGAGTCTTCAACGTCCTCGAACCTGTCACCGTGGAAACGTGGCGGTGACCGAGGTGCGTGAAGGACGAACGATGGGGCATTCCGGCAGTGCTGAGTTGTATGGCTAGCCGTGGTGGACGTCATGGTCCTTACCGGCGTTGCCAGTTGGCCGAACTCCGGTTGTGAGCTTCTCACACGGCGGCTCGCCTTGCGCACGGGTGTTGAGTCCACGCCTTGATAACTGGCGTCAAGGGTGTCCTCAAAGTCGACGTACATGGGATGCTACTCAGTTGCTCCACCAAATATGTCACCGACAAACGGTTCATGTACACAGTACAGTTTTACTTAGATGTGCTGGGACGTGCAAGACATAAATGAGATCGAGAGATGAAGACGACGACCTTCTAGACCCTAGAATGCGCAACGGTTGCCAAGTGTCAGGTAATGCAGTTCGGCCGCGCTATGGCGCCACTGGAGGGGTCCTACTGTGGTAATATGCTTCAATCACTTGACTTTTTGCAAATCCTATCTGACTGCGAGCCGGCGAATGTTCAACGCAAATTTTATCATGAAGCGGCGTGTTTTACGTGGCTTAGAGCAGTGTATTTCATTTATATATTACCTTTCTAAGCTTCAGCATAAGTAAGAACAGGCGATTTTTTCTGAACATAGTACACTGAACCTCAATATTGTTGCGTGACCTCAAGCTGGTGAAGACAGGATTACGTGACAGATGCCGATGGAATGTCAATGGAGGCGAGCCTAGCGCGAGCGCTCCGTGCCGCGCCACTCAGCACTTTGTCAGCTGTTTACCGTGAAAATATAAAGTATTTATCGTCATTATCAGCTATACAGACAGCAGCTTTATTCGCCATTCACGCTCAAAGATCTAGTCTGAACCACAAAATTGTATCTAGCCAAAAATATCTTACTGAGGTGCTCTGTGGAGTGTATTGCTTAGGCTGACACCGTGCATGAACAAATTTTTTTTCGCAAACTTATTTCACTGTTCGCATGATACAATCCTGCAGGTAGTTTCAGCATCCAGCGGAACCCATTGAAAATCAGTGGAGACCTGCGTCGCCAACATGGAGTGAATATGTTCTACATCCACGTCACTGGACGACAGATAAAGGAACGTTTAAAACGCCTTGTTTCATTACCAACTGAGGAGCACATTTTCGTGATGAGAGACTACGATGCCCTTCAGTGGATCGCTGACAGCGTCACCAACAGCACTGTAGGTAAGAAAATTTCACCTTTCGCAACTTACTGTGCAACCGTAGAGTTTGTTTTCCTATTTTGTCGTATCACTGAGTGTATTTGGCATTTACTTGCAACACGATTCATATTGTAACGCAGTGTTGACTGCAGGCCGGGGAGCAGGTAGACAGCGAAAATGGCTTCTAAGCAAATCTCTGTATTTGGACTGATGCGCCCGCATAGAACAGAATGCCCGCTGTTGTCGGCCGCGCTCAGCTTAAAACTGAGAGCGAACTTTCGAGATACGGAGAGCGAAGTTACCCCAGCATTCTGGAACAATGTAGAACTGTTTCAGCCTGGCTGCGGCCCTTCGAAACAAATCTGGTCTCCCCTTGCATCACAAAGAGTTAAAGCCGCATTACGGCTGCTTTGAAGAGTGAAAAAAGCAAACAGTACAAAGATTCGCAGCATTACTCCCCTCTCAAGTAAGCATCTACCCGATGCCATAAAGCAATTATGGTGGCTAGAAAACCCCAAAACCGACTGAGCGCAGTAAACACTTTGTGGAAACACTGAGTATTTTAGCGCGCATAATAGGGCTTTAGACGGACGACATGGACAACTCCCGGTTTGTACGCGGCGTCGTTGGGAGACTTCCTCTCACCAGGACTTCGTATCTCTGGCGTGGCGATGCAAAACGCGAGGCTGACGGTGATGGTGAGCGTGAAAGGCGGTTCGGCGCACACTTCTCTCGAAGTAGGTACTCGCTGATTTCTTGCCGACGTTGGCGGAAGCTTGGTCGGGATGCGTCAACGGCAAAGCCACGAAGGCCGATACTGCGGTACGGTCAGTGACAAAGTATATGCCAGGCTTCACCGCAATGGAATAACAGCGCACGGTTGTCTGAAGTTCTCCAGGCGTCGCATTTCCTTGGGCTTGAGCGTCGCTGCTGTACAGCAGTACGGCAAAGTGCTCACTGCGGCGGTTGCGCTCTTGCCAGGGGTGCGTGGCGCCAGCGAATGACGGTGGCTCCATAGCACGTACAAAAACAGTGGCTTGCATACCTGCCCCGCAGGGTGCGCCATCCATTTGCCACATAAAACGCTCCAGAACTTTGCCAAGCATGGCGTGCTCCATCACCCGCTGTTGCGCGCGAGGCGGAGGTGGTTTCGCGAACATTGTACACTTCGACCTTGTGCAGCAAACCATAGCTTGCAGCAAAATACGTTTTTCGTAAAGTATGCCTTCTCTCTAAGCGGCAAGCGAGAAGTGGCGACAGCAGCTACTTGCTTATTTACTCAGCTCGCCCAAAACGTGTTCCCCAAAACTGATACATGTTCGGAAAGGGCAAGCACGCTTGTAACAACGCCAGCCGAACTCCCCAAGCATGGCGTGTTATATTTACTTTCGTTCAGCTTGCCGGCGCAGAGAGGTACACTCCTCGTACACGTGGGAAAAGCTTCCCAGGCCCTCTGTATCACGCGAGAGCAAGGAGACGTCGTCCGCATATGTAGCAACTTTCACACGCGAGACGCCAGCCAGGGCCAGGCCTCGAATCGAATCCAAGACCTCCACGCGTCGCAACAGGGGAGCTATAGTGAGCAACAAGAGCACCAGCGAAAGCGGACAACCCTGCCTAACGCCTCGTGTCTGCACACATAGCGGGGTAGCAACCCCATTTAAGGGGGCGTCCGAAGTCATGTTGCAGTACAGCAGTCGAAGAAGTTCAGTGAGAGCTCTCGGGAAGTTGCACAGGTTGAAGATCCCTTCCAAGTGCGAGTGTTATAAGCGATAGAACGCTTTTTCTTGATCTAGGCTGACCTTGACTTCACTAGTCCCAAGCGCATCTCAATGAGGTCTCGAATTCATGTTAGATCGGTGAACGCTCAACGTCCTGGAACACAGAAACATATCTGGGGTCTAATAAGCTGAGGACGGAGGCGGTTAATGCGTTAAACAAGAAGAGCTGTAAGAATTTTGTACTATGTATTTAGAAGCGTAACAGGGCGCTAGCTGGACAATTTTCGCCCTTCTCTGTCCGGCTTTGGGGAGACACGATGCGACCCCTCCCAAACGAGCACGGAACGAATTTTCTAGAAAGTGCACTATTGAGACTCTTCGCCAGCATAAGATGTATTTACGACCAGCATATTCGGTAGAACTTCGCAAGTATGCCAGCTGTGCCCAAGGAAGCGCCTGCATTCATGCCCCGCAGGACGGATAGCTCATCGACAGCAGTGGCAGGACGAACGAGGGATGCCGCGTCTTCGTCGCTATGTAGCGGAAGGAGGGGGCCAAACTACTTGATATATGTTCCGTATTCGTGCCCTGCGTCGGCTCACATTGTTTTATTTTTTGTGATTGGTGAGCTTGTTGAATTGTGCCCGTTACCGCATTTGAGAACTTTTTTTTTTTTACGAAAGGAAAGGGCGCTGTAATCGTCTCACATCTCGGTGGACAGCCGAGCCGCTCCTTAAGAGAAGGAAGGAATGCTGGAGTGAAAGAAGAAGGAGAGAAAAAGGTGCAGTAGTGGGGGCCTCGAGAACAATTTGTATCACATGGGGATCCTTAACGTCCGCTGACATCGCACAACACACGCGCGCCTTTGCTTTTCGCCTCCATCGAAGCGCGGCCGCCGTGGTCGGGTTCGAACCCGAGGACTCCGGCTCAGTAGTCGAGCGCCCTAACTACTGCGCACCTCGGCAGACCATTTGCCCGTTACTGCTTTCCTTTTTTGTACCATTTTAAAATCAGCATGCTATCGAATTTTTTTAACCAACAAGTGCTACAGTGGTCCGGCATGATAATCAATTTTATTCTTCGTTAAGTAGCGCTGCTCGTCTGCGTCACCATTGCGCTGCTTTGATGAATGCGAAAGCGCACCAACTAGATTGAATTGAATTGAATTGATTTATTTCATGTAATACATGTACATGAGGAGATGGGAGAAAAAGCGGCTATAATGCAGCTTTACTAGGTTGGTTTATTGGGTTTAACGTCCCAAAGCAACTTAGGCTATGAGGGACGCCGTAGTGAAGGGCTCCGGAAATTTCGACCATCTGGGGATCTTTAACGTGCACTGACATCGCACAGCACACGGGCCTCTAGCATTTCGCCGTCATCGAAATTCAGCCGCCGCGGCCAGGATCAAACCCGCGTCTTTCGGGTCAGCAGCCGAGCGCCGTAGCCACTGAGCCACCGCGGCGGGGGTGCAGCTTTGCTAGGCTCCCATCCACTGTAGAAGAGAAGAGCATCAGCAACTAATATAGATGTCAATGAGGCAAACAACTCGTCGTCTCGGCAACAGATCTCGGCTTTCATGTTATTGATAATCTTTGCTTTTATCTGCATTACATTCAGTCGCTAAAGTCGAGCCTACTTAGCCACACGATTTTTTGCGCAGACTACAGTTTGTGTGGCATAAGCAACAGCCACTACAAGTACCCAGGACGAATTGGAGACGACGCGGCTGTTGTCCGCATATCCGGCGGAGAACAAGCGGCAACTTCATGGCCATGGACGGTTCAGATCCACCTTCCCGAGATGGTAAGGCGCTATTAAAATCACTGGCTAAGACTGTGCATCATTAGTAATCACGTATACCTAGGGTCCTGCTGAGCAAACGTTCGCTTTATGCATTTCTCCGCGCTTTCTTCTTAAAGCGTTTTTTTCCTAATACGCCACTACACGTCAAAGTGTCAGTTTTATAGTTTAAATACTGGGTGATTCACTACAGCCCTCGAAATAGTTAGTGAGGCATAAACATGAGATATCATTGAACATACGGTGCCCTCGGATATTACCTTCATTGATCCGCCTAACTCTACAGCACCCATATGTGCATATTTGCTGGTGCAACTGCCCTGTACGTTCTGCAGTTAATGCGTTCGCAGGTATTCACTCTTGGTCTTCCGATGACGAATACACTTTTAGCAGCAGTGTTTACATGCTTATTTATTGTGCAGTTTTCGCCGTTAAATTCCTCGAAACTTTTATTACCCAAGGTGCTTTGTCCCTTTTATACTTAACATCTTAACAATTATGAAGCTATTAATGTGTCATTTACTATGTAACACAATATCTATAATGTTAACTGGCTTACTGTGCGAAAGTAATGGCTTTCAGTAATTATTTTCTTAGCGCGCGGTTAGACAGTTCATTTTGTCTGGTGACATTTCAAATATTCATATATAGAATAATCCGCCCGGTTTGAAATGCATGTCTATCAGTATTATATATAACGCGCGATTGCTTAAGCCTTGTTTGTATGGTGTCGTCAGCGCCGTCAAAGGTTAAATTTATGAAATTTTGCTCTTATTTTTCCTTTTTCATTTACAGCATTTCTGCGGCGGGACCATAATTGCGAAAAAGTGGGTTCTGACTGCAGCTCACTGCACGCACTTTCCAAACGACCACCGATACTTCTCCCCAAATGACGTCCGTTTAGTCGCACGTAAGATTCTTTTCCACTCAGCAGTCTCAGAAGAGATCCACAGAAAACCGTCGCCTAATTGAAGCTGATGCTTTCTTTTTCACTTTAGCTAGGTAGCCGCATATGTTCCCGAATACGGCACCCTTCTCTTCATTCTCAAGACTTACAGAAACTGCATTTCTAGAAGAGCGCTGTGCCAACATCTGAAAATCTATTGATCAGTTGTACCTGAGTAGCTTTTGTGTGTCTCTTCGTTAGACGAGTGCAAATTTCGGCGGCGCAAACAAACAAATTTCTTCTGAGAAGAGACCAGGGATAATAATTGACAGTCTTTGTTGATGCCTGTGAATTGCAAATGTGACGACACGGTACGTGAGTAAAGCACAGATACGAGTGTTCTGTTTCGCTTTGCAAAACGGGCCCAGCTTAGCGAGTCCTTCAAAAAAGATACCTCCGTTGCATAGCGAATATTCACCGTTATTCGGCGACATGACATCTCGTTAAAAAATATAAAATTATGAGCTTTTTGAACATCACTCAGAGTATTTGGTGTAGCACGTTCTTTTAATTTTTTGAGCGCCTCGTTCAAAAGTTACTTTCGTTCTATGACGAAACAAAAATAACCGCTGCTAAGTGGAGCGTACAAATCATGCTACAAATCAATCATAAAAATCTTCAGTGCACGCATAATTAAATGAAGCACGCTGTTTTACTGTCCAGGAAATTGGACGATAACAGGTGGGCAGCTAAGGTATTTAAATACTTATACAGAAAGAGCGTTGACTCAGAGTAGCGGAAAGGAACTAGAAAAATAACCAGTAAGTATGCCGGACACGAGGAAGAAGAAAGAAAGAGCAGCAGACGACAGGTTAAAAACGCGGAAGTTAAAAATTGAAGTAATTCAATCGAAAAGAAGCACAGTGCAGAAGTATATCGATACTAGAAAAAACAGATCAGGAAAGAACTTTTCTATGATAACTGAAGAGGCAGTGCCCTACTCTTTGAAGCTAGGTCAGGGTGTCTTAGAACGCGCAGCTACAAAAAAAAATTCAACGAAGATGATGACATATCTGCAGTGTGTGGTAGTTCTGTGGAAACAATTGAACACCTCATACTCAGATGTGATGGTATCCACCCGGATGTCGATGCAGGCACAGTCACTCTTCCTGGGGCCCTAGGGTTTAGAGATAGCAAAGGTCATGTAAATGAATCTGCAGTGAAGTTAGCAAAAGCCGATTGGAGGATTGGTGCCTGAAAAGCAGAGATGTGACATAATGTTAGAAGTGTAGGAAACCGTAGTG